>NW_021604576.1:19086090-19106156 GCF_004785775.1 Grammomys surdaster
GAAGAGATAATTAACTTTTCTGACGGAGAAGTAACTGAACAATGGAAATCTGAAAGTGATTAAATATCCTTTCCCCCAGGGAAAGTGGAATCATGGGGGAATTATGGTTTCTCCAATAACAATCAGTAAAATTATTTAAAAGCACAGCACATAGTAGATTCTATTTTGTAGTCAAGACCTTGGGATGCTCACTTTGGGCTGTTGAGAAGCAGACCAGGGGTCAGGAATTCAGGTCTAAGCAGTTTATATAGAAGCCTTACTCTTAGACCTGAGACAGCTGTGATTTGGGAACTTGACTGACAGCTGACGCACCTTGGGGAAGTGACTGGATTTTGAGGGCTCTAAGCTCATCAATGAATTAATCTGTTGGTGGATTCATAAAACAATGGCATTAGTCATAGGTTATGAGGGTAGGAGGTGGGGCTAGTTAGAAGAAGTATGTGTGTGTGTGTGTGTATGTGTGTATCTTAAAGAGCTGTATCTTGTCTTTCACTACTTGTCCTGTTTTCCTGTTCATTATGAGTGAGCTTCTCTGCCTCATTATCTGCTCCCTGCCATGATGCTTGGGCTATCTCAGGCTTATAGCAATGGATCCAGTCCACCATGGGCTGAAGCCTCTGAAGCCATGAGCCAAAAAAAGCATTTCCTCCTTTAAGTTTTTATGTCAGATATCTTGTCACAGTGATGAGGAAGTGACACAGGAAATGACATCAGTATGAGGAAGTCACTGTTGACGTGAGATAGAATCAAAGGCAGGAAGTTCTTGGCTAGCCATTCTGTAGGGTAGAGGCAAGCCAAAGCCTGACCTCCCTTAGGCATCCTCTGGGAGGTTTTAGCAGTTAGAAACTGGTGAGCCCTGAAGATGTAGGGATAGGATGTTATTGTACAGATGATTCGCTAGGCTCCTCCCAAGGACCTAGCAATGGCTTATGTCATCACCTGCAGCCATTACCTGCTGTCACCAGTGTGGATGGCTTATAAAAGGACTGATCGACAACTCATCTTGTTCCCACGCGTGTCTAGTTGGTCTCTTTCCTCCTTTCTGTCTTTCTTTCTGTCCTCCTGTGTCCCCCTATACCCCTTGCTTCATGGCTCTGCTCCTGTCTATCTGCCTCTACCCCTTCTCCAGACCCTCACTTCTTCCCCTTCCCCCAAATAAACCTTTATATCAGGTGTGTTTGTTGCATGATGTGATTTCTCAGGGGGATACCTTGGCATGGGCCTGCCAGGTCCGGTCATCCATCGTTTGTCCCATTCCCACACCCCCATATACCCCATTTCCCCACCCCTCTCGTCTCCTCCATGTGCATGTGCTATGTCTGGGAGCTTGAGGACTTTGTCTCTTTCAGCATAATATGCTTTCCCCATCCCCAGATTTACTCAGGGCACTAGAAAGCACTTTGCTATATCTGGAAGTAGAACCTGGAAAGTTTCTACCTTCCCAGCTTCTCAGTTATGGATCTACCCTGAGAAGTTTTCTACTGACTCCTCATCACCCTTAATCTTAAACATCATACCTTCTGTTAGTCCAGATTTTCATAAAGGAAAGCCAAAAAGAATCACTGACTTGAGTCTCAGTTTCCACGGTCCTCTGAAGGGAAGACTAACAAAAGGCTGTATACCTTTTTAGTGTGGAGTCAGGAGAAAAAAAAATACCAAAAGGCTATAACATAAACTGAAGAGGATCCTGCTGTGAAATCAGGATGAACCAAACATTGTAGCTTTGTCTTGTATACATTCTTCATGTTGCTGTTAATTCCTTCACACCGTTGGAATGTCATCCTTCTGCTGAGCAAACCCTAAATGGGTGCAAATTGCATAGCACCTGGTATCTAGGCAAGGATACTATGCTGCCATGTAAATAGAACCTTGCTAAGACTCAAGGTAGTCCCACAGAATTAAAAAGTCAGGACTTGAATTAATTAATCCAAAGGTCACTGAAGAGCAAGCTCATTAGCTAGATACAAGGTTCCTGGTTATAAAATCAATCTGTCTTCTAGTTCGTTTATCTTAAAGCCTTTTAAAAAATATACACACTGTAAGACTAGTCCTTTGAATATACAATTGTATAAATTTAAATACATATATTGTTGTATAAAAAAACATATTTTGAATACAACTGTTCTATCATCCAAAAATTCTTCATGTTGCCAGTTGTATACCTGATTGTGGGGAAACCCTGCTAATTAAGGTCCAAGTCTACCATGATAGCTCCTCTGAGCTATGCTCAAAATAGAGGACTCCCTTTATCAGAAGGGCTTCCCCTTCTCAGACCTTGTCTGGGGATCCTGACCACCTTACAACCTGTACCTGGGGAAGGTTGAATAAACCTTGACAAACTTACTAGTTCTTCTTCCCCAATAAGAACCTGCCCAGCAAGTACCTGGGATTCCTGGAATGTCTCTCCATACAAATGAGGCATTCACAGTATTTTGAAGTCTAGCCAATGATTTTCATTTACCTTGAAAACTCCTTCCCATTCTCCAAGGTCAATATATAGCCTTGATTCACCCTAAATAAAGCACATACAAGCTCATCCCGAATAAAGGTATGCAGATAAGCTAAGACCCTCTAAAAGAGCTGAACCACTAAGATCCTTGGAGAAGACCTCCTCCCCTGACCTCCATCGCACTCACTCCCAGCTGGACCAGGGTCCTGCAGATTTCACCTGTTCCAGAATCAGATTCATCCTTCTAGCCCAGTGTGCAGAGGCATCTGGACATTCTGAGAGAAACTGGATTCTAACATGCATACTTCTGATCAGTGCCTATCAAAGCCTGGTGACCACTGAGACATTGTACATTTCCATAGCTTTGCCTTGTACCAAGTATCATATAAATGGCATCGAAGAGCATCAGGTCGATTGAGATGGTCTCTTAGTCAGCACACTTGGAGATGCATCTCTGCTTTGTGCACCCATAGGTTATTCCTTTCTCATGACTGAGCAATTCCGCATTGTGCTACTCATTTTCCCACTGAAGGATGCTTGAGTTGTTGGCAAGTTTTGGAAACTGGAGTAGGTTCATGACAAACATTTGTACAGATGAATTTTCACATTTCTAGGGTAAATATCTAGATTTAGGATTGCTGGGTCATGTAGTGAGAGCCTATTTATTCACAGAACCAGAAACCTGCTCCTGTGTAGCCACTTCATTTTGTATCACCGAAACCTGTTCTCAGTTTCTCTACATCTTCACCAGCACTTGACAGTGCCAGGCTGACGAGTGGCTCTGCTAGGTACATGGTGACATCTCACATGGTTTTCTTCTGTCTCTTTGTCGCTAATGTCACCTCCTGCCTGGCTGCTTATTTTACTTCCATTTTTCCTTTGGTTTTCAGATATGTGCATGTACCTCATGTGTGTTTGCATTTGCTATGCTGCATGTTTTCTATGGTTTTGATTTGGGATTCTTGAATATTATTAGTTTTAGAAAATTCTTAGCCATTTTTTCTTTGAAGATTTTCATCTGTCTTGTTCTGTTCTCTTCTTTGAGGAAGTCCAGAGCTATTGCTGGCGATCATTTTGTCTCCTCAGAATGTGCTCATCCTTCTCTTTTGCCATGTAGTAAGTGTGAATGTGTGTGTGTGTGTGAATGCTTTAAAAGCAAAAGATACTCAAAATGTTTTTAGTGTGTGGAGATGCCACCCCCTCTCTCTCACATGCTTGACTGCCAGGTATTACAGGTCTAGGCAGGGGGTGGTAGGCTGAGTGAGATTTCTCATCATCTTGAGTAACCCAGAGTACACCACAAGTGTTGGGTTTCTTCAGAGATTGAATACTTGGAGGATGTGGTCACTACTCTACCAGAGGATTTACACTATTCCTTCTGTGAGACCAAAGCAAGAACAATACATTAAAACAGGAAAATACTTACCTTGCAGGTTAAGGGTTCCGTGTGTGCAGTTAAGACAGTTAAGAATACATTCCTAGCTGGGTGATGGTGGTCCATATCTTTAGTCCCAAACCTTGAGAGGCAGAGGCAGGCTGATCACTGAGTTCGAGGCCAACTTGGTCTACAAAGTGAGTTCCAGGACAGCCAAGGCTACACAGAGAAACCTTGTCTCCTAAAACAAAAACAAAAATGAAAAAATGAAAAAATGAAACAACCAAACAACAATAACAACAACAACAACAAAAGTTTCCGTTTGTTTTGTGACGTCCTTACAAGTTAAGATTTCTATTTGTAATGAGTAAGTTTCTGTTTCTTAGATCTGATATAAACTGGAAAATATGTTTTTCAACCTACACTAAACTTATGACCCCATTCCCATGATATATCCTTACCCCATTCCTTCCCTTTCTAATAAAGGATAACTGCCAACTCTTTAGCTGCTGTGAACATCTTAGTTCTCATTTTAAAGGGACTTCAAGGAGGCCAGCAGGGGCTGCTTTAGTTAGACAATCATGGATTTCATCTTTTCTCCTCATGATTCTCAAGTTTAACTCTCTCCCTGGAGAGAAATTCTCACAAACTTTTTTTCTATTTTGCTTTAACCTTTATGTTGATTCTTTCAGACCCTCGTACTTGATAAGCAGAGAAGACTCTTCTTTGATCACACCATCCCATTCCTCTCTGTCGTTTCTTGGACTCCTCCCATAAGCCCCGCCCCACATCACATCATCTTTCATTGTCTGCTGACAGGATGTTTGTCTCTGTGTGGGTGTCAGGAGTACCATTCTCAGATGTTCTGCTTTAGCTTCAGCCTTTTTTTTTTTTTAGATTTATTTCTTTATTTATTTTATGTAGATGAGTGCACTGTAGCTGTCTTCAGAGACACCAGAATAGGGCATCAGATCACATTATAGATGGTTGTGAGCCACCACGTGGTTGCTGGGAATTGAACCTACGACCTCTGGAAGGGCAGCCAGTGCTCTTAACCACTGAGCCATATCTCCAGCCCTTAGCTTCAATCTTAAGCAGACAATCTGGAAGCCTGGGTCTTGAAGCTGTGGCTCTCATAAACGCTTCTGCTTTCTGGAGCACTGGCTGTCATAGAGTATGGCCCTGCCTTTCTCTGTGGGTAGAGCTTTATCAAATTCTGCCTTGGTCGTCTCACTGCTACAGTAGATCTCTCTCTGGGAAGGGAACTCCTCCATGTGGAATTCGGGAAGAGGGGTCTGATGGAGTTGTAGCAATGTCTCTGCTGTTCTATGGGCTAAGAGCTTTCTAGGAATTCCACACTGCCCTGATTTTCCCAGCTCAGGGAAGGTCCTGCCCTCATATCTGTGGGAAGTAGGAGTTTCACACTATAAACGAGCCCCACCAGCCTTTAACTCTTTAAGACTCGAATGAAACTGGAGCATTGGATTGGTATTTGGCACCATTTGCCACATGTGGTATGTGTGGCTATCCTACTCCATTACTCCATCACATTTGCCCCCGTTCTCTTTATTTTCTGTCAGATGTTCGCCTGGAGAGTCTAGGTGTCTAAGTTCAGAGGATGTTGCTAACCCGTATTTTGTTGCACTTTTTCCCTTTATATGTTTGGCCGTAGTGCCTTCTCCTTTAGAGGCAGAACAGAAATATGGGAATATGTGCTCTGGGATTGTCTGTATCACTTTTTCCTTGTATAGGCTCATATTTCTTAGTGCAAGGGAACCTTTAATTAGCTCCATTTCCCCAGTTATTTTGCAATTTCCATAGCTATGCTTTAGATGTAATTAACTCCCACAGGCCCATTTGTTGAAGGTCCTCAGGACCTGCAAGGGTAGGACCTGGAGGGAGGTCATTAGGTCATGGTGAATCCTGCAGGCAGGACTGGGGCAGTTCTTCCTAGACCTAGGTTACGTTTTGAACTTGAACCCAGCTCCTTCTACCTTCTCACACTTCCTACCTAGCTAAGAATTAATAAATTAATTAAATCTGCAGTTTCCCCTCCTTCCTTCCCTTCTAGTCCCCCCCCCCACCTTACCTTCTCTCCAAGATCCATTCCTCTTTCAGAAAAGGGCAGACCTCCCAGGGATATGAACCATACATGGCACATCACGTTGCAATAACACTAAGTACCTTCTCTCAGCTGGGCAAGGCAACCCAGTAGGAGGAAAAGGGTCCCAAAAGCAAACAAAGGAGTTAGAGAACCCCCTGCTTCCACTGATAGGAGTCCTCCAAGAAGAGCAAGCTACACAACCATACCATACATGCAGAGGGCCTAGGTCAGACCCACACAGGCTCCCTGATTGTCAGTTCAATCTCTGTGAGACCTTCATGAACCCTGGTTAATTTTCTTGTGGTGTCCTTGACCCCCTCTGACTCCTACACTCCTTCTTCCCCTTCTGCAGGATTCCCTGAGCTCTGTGTAATATTTGAATGTGGGTCTCTGCATTTCTTCCCATCAATTGTCTCTCTGGTGATGATTCTGCCAGGCTCCTGTCTTGAGTATAGTAAAGTATCATTAGGAATTGTTTCATTTACCCTTCTCGCCCCCCCCCCATGGTATTTGGTTCTATCTGGAAACAACCTAGATGTTTCTCAACTAAAAAATAAAGAAAATGTGGTGCATTTACACAATGGAGTATTATTCAGCTGTTAAAAAAAATAACATCATGAAATTTGCAGGAAAAATGGGTGGAACTAGGAAAAAACATCATCCTGAGTGAGGTAATTCAGACCCAGAACCAAAGACGAACATGCTATGAACTCACTTATAAGTGGTTATTAGCAGCAAAATAAAGGATAATCATGCTACAATCCATAGACACAGAGAGGCTAAATAACAGGGACTCAAGGAGGATAGGGAGAACACATAAATCTCCCTGGGAAGGGGAAATAGAATAAATATCACTGGTGGACTGGGGTGGGTGGGGACAGGAACAGAGGGGTCAGGTGGGAAGATGGAGGAAGGGAATCCTGGGAGAGATGATCAGAATTGGAGCCCAATTTGGGGATAAGGTAGAAACCTAATATAATGGAAACTCCCAGGAATCAAAGAGGGTGGCCCTAAGTAAGATTCCTAGTAACAGGAGCATGATATGGAACTTGAACTGGACGTCTCCTGTGACCAGACAAGGACTTCCAGTGGAGGGATTGGGACACCAACTCAGACACAGAATCTTTAACCTGCAATTTGTCCTGTCTGTAAGATGTGCTAGGGGATAAAGGTGGCATAGAATTTGTGGGAGTGGCCAACCAATGACTGGTCCAACTTGAGACCCATGCTATGAGAGGGAGCCCATCACACCTGACGCTGCCTGGAGGGCCAGGAACATGATGCTGAATAGCCTAGAGATCTAGTTACGAATTTTTATTCTCCATGGATTCCTGTGTCTGTGCCACCATCCACTGTGAAGTTGTTACCAGAGGTAAATATGCAGAATTGAAAGGAGCTCCCCTCCTCAGTTCAGTGATAAGCACATTAAGCCTCTTACTTCTTTCTTTCCGGTTTCCCTTTGCTTTCTTGTTTATTTGCTCAAATGTTTTCTATTTGCTTGGTTCATCGACTGTGTTTGCATGTTCCTGCCAGTTAGATGGTTACTGGTTACTCAAGCACCATGCAGCAGCTTTTCCATGAAGACCAAGAGGAGCCTATCTCTGGATGGCAGACAGGTTCCTGCTACTGTACCAGCTGTGAGAGGACAATGAGGTGTTGAGTATTTCTCAGCACAGTCAGGAGAATGCAGATGGCTCCTTCACTCAGCAGGAGGTTGCAGGTGGAAGGCAGAACCCAGACTGTCGCTGCTCTCCTGTTCTCTTCACTCGTGTGCCTGATTCACAGTTATTAAATGTTCAAGTGTATGCACACCCCTCCCAGACACGCCTGCCTCTCTGTAAACTGCAGAACGATCTTCCTGCATTTCTCTGGCAAAGGAAGAAGCAAAAATGAACTCACTCTCCTCCCCTTTAAAATAGAAAATATCTACATTGATTGATTTCCTCTGACTGAAATATATATATGTGTGTATATATATATATATATATATATACACACACATACATATCTCACTGCAGAAAAAAAAATTTAACAAAACAAAACAAAAAAGGAAGGAAAGTGAAAGTCTGCTTTCTTTCTCCCCGCTCTTCCACATGAGAGCACCATGGAATAGATTTTATTATACATTCTCCAGTAGTTTTCTGTTTGTATGCAAAAGGATATGTGTCTTCATTTTTAAGATGTCAGGCTAATACACTTAGCTAGTGTGAAGACACGGTTAATGAAGGTTGCTTTCTTCCTCTTGGCAGCTCCAGGCTTGCTGCTGTGATGGGTGAAGTAAGAAGCAGCTAGCCAGAGAAGCTGCAGCAGCTAAACAACAGTCTGTGAGAGCCACAGAGAGGGATTGTAAAATGACTGGGGAGTGGGGAGGAGAAGGGGGAGGGGCGTGCACTCTTGTGTTTACAAACATGGAGTGCTTTCATGTCTGCACCCTGTCAGCAGGTGGCAGGGTCAGGAGGCAAGGCCAGAGTCTGTAGGAACAGGAGCATCCCTTTGTCTACAGGTCTGGCCTCCACACTTCACAAGAAGAGTCACAGCTCTTTCCAACTGCCTTCTTGCTAAAAGGTCATTTTGTCGTGTTTCTCTCATGGCGGTTCTGGTTCCCCTGATGTGCTGGCCTCAGCTTTGATCTGCAAACCCAGAGCTCTGTAGGGAGCCCAGACATTGGTAGTGAATGTGTATTTGTGTCAGGACCGTCTGGTTAAGCAGGGTGCTGGCAGGACTGTTGGTGTCAGCATGCCACTTTGAGCAATTGTGTTCTTCACTGAAGATTGCCGGAGGAATGGGCTCCCAATTCTGTGAATTTCTCAAACATTAGTGATTGGCACCAAATGTCTTGGTGATGGGGAGAGCCCAGAGCAATTGATCAGAAGCTGAGATCTGATTGCTCTGGAAGCCAGTCAGTCCTAACATTAGCAACAACCAGGGGCCTGCTTAACTAAGAATGCAGACCTTGAATAATGCCTGAGATTTAGCCAAACAAAGGTCTCATCTACAAGAGAAAGATGGGTTCTGTTGGATTCACCTATGTGAGCAGAACAGGGCATCTCAGATTCATCTGTAGGGGTCAACTCAGAGATCGTGTCCTCCGTTACTGTCACACTGAGCTCAGAGCTGGCCTCTCTGCTCAGTTATGCTCATCCTTAATGTGACTAATAATTAAGTGTTGATTCTGTGTGGGGTGGCGCCTGGATCCCAGCCTTCCTTCCATCTGGTAAGTTTCACTCTGAGCCCAAGCTTCTGGTGACTGTGGAAGGAAGGAAGCCACAAGAGTGTTGGTTACTCCTCCCCTCTGCCTGAGCAAGGCCTTCGACCCCACAGGATCCAAGGATATGGCTGGACGAAGGATGAAGGGAAAGAAATCATATTGCCCATATTTGAGCCAGCATTGGGCTACAGTCTCATTGCCAAGTGCAGCTTTTCCTAGACACAGAGGAACATTTTTCTGTATTACAACCAACCCAATGTAGTGCTTGTAATCCAGGAAAATGTACAGGGGTTACACACTGCAGAAATTCAGTGTTTTTCTTATTTCCTCCCGTTAATTTGGGATGAACTCACATATTTATTCAAGGAACATTTAATTTTGTGCCAGGGAGTTGGCTGAGGCCTGGGAGCAGAGCAGTTGGGATGTACTGCTCACAGTTTGTAGTGAGGAGTGGCGGAGGTGATGGATGGGACATGGGGTGGAGCCGAGGGAGCTACGGTCAGCAAGTGGGCGTGGCCAGGGAGCCGGGGGCAGGATCAGCCAGACATTACTGACGAGGCCAAGCCTTTGAAGGATTTACTTGTTATTTCCAGATCTATTTAACAAATATTACAGAATGATGATTTCATTTTTCTCTGAGGTGCTGGGGCAGAATGGTGCCCACATCCTAATCTGCAGAATCTGTAAAGAGTTCTTTATGCGTCCAAAAGATATGACGAAGTTAGGTTTCTTCAGAGGAGGAGTTTATCTGGTGGACCCTAAATGTAATGGTTCCTATCCAAGAGAGGCAGAGGGAGCTTTGAGACAGACATGGCAGGGAGGAGGCGATGAGAAGACTGTGAAGACGGAGGCAGACTGCATTTGGTCAAATGTTCCCTTTGTGGTGTTGTGACTGTCATCTCATATTTATGGGTGGGTGGCTCAGACTTGTGAGAGTAAGGAAATTCTCTGCATTTGGATTGAGAAGGAGAGGCGGAGTTTTAGAGTGTGTTCTGGTTTGCTTTCTGTTGCTGTGATAAAACACTGATCGGAAGCCAACTGGGGAGGAAGGGGCTTCTTTGACTGACATGTCCTGCTGTTAGTCAGTCATTAGGGAAGTCAAGGTAGGAGCTCAAGGTAGAGAACATGGAGGAAGCTGCTCACTGCTTGCTCCCCTAAGCTTCTTCAACTAGCTTCTTTATGCAGCCCAGGCCCACCTCCCCTAGGGATGGCGCCACCCCACAGCAGGCTGGACCCTCCTGTATCATTTACAAATCAAGAAAATACCCTCATAGACATGCCCACAGGCCAATCTAATGGAATCAATCTCTCAATTGAGATTATTTCTTTCCAGATGTGTGATGCTGGCCACTGAGGCTAACTGTGACCAGGACAGGCTGTGTCACTAAATGACCCCAACTCACAGGGGGTCATTCTTGTATGTATTACTTATCCACTGTGAACTGGGGTGGTGGTGGTTAGTGGGGTTCTGCTTATCATTGCCACTTTGGCTCTGGAAGGTTAGAGCGGGCCTGGAGACTGGGGCATGGACAGAGAGAATGAGGTTGACTCGGGGCTTGCCACTGTCTACTCAGTGACACACAACATCTTCTCTCAGTCCACTGGAACACACATGATAGAGATGGGCTTACTGGAAATGGCTGTAAAGTGTAGAAGAGCAAATAGAACCTTTGGTGAGCATTGTTGACTTTGCTATAGACAGAGAATGTTCTCTGATTGGATGCTGCTAATGACCTTGTATCAGTGGCAGGAAACACAGCTGTCTCAGGGTCTGTGTCAAGGTCCTGTGGTCAACATGTCTATTTCCTTCTTCTTGTGCTTCCCACTGCTGGTTCCCCTGCAGGGATTCAGGAAGAAGTAACTGGGGTTGATGTGATTAATCACTACCTCTGGTATACACAGAACATCCAGTGGGCCTCTTTGACTAACTGGATGTAGTCAAGAGATGCTGTACATATGAACTGACCAAACATGGCTATACTGAGCAGAGACTTAGGGCGGGGTGAGGTCACCCAGAGAATAGTACTTCAAGATCATGGCCTCATTGGGCTAGGAGTGAAGGCTCTGAGCCTAGCCCGGACCAGAGAACAACTCGAGGTTCTGCAGCCAGATAGTGACAGAGCCTCGTCTCCTCTGCTACTCTGTCTGTGACTCCTCACATGGTTCCAGAAGTCCCCCTCCCTGGACTTGTGCTCACAGCAGCGACTTGGGATATTTTGGTTTCCTCTGTGTGTTCATGCCTGGGACCAAAACATACCTCACACATGACAGCCACCTCCAGCAGTGCAGGGGTATGAAAGCGGCTTAGCTGGGTTTCTAGCTCCAGTGATTCCAGGGTAGACATACTGTGCAGCCTGCAGCAGGAAAGTGTGCTCGCCTAAATCCTCAGAGCTTTGCTGAGAGCAGAGAGACTTTCAGATTGGCATCATTAAGACTCAAGCAACCCAAAGCACAAGCCCTCTTGTTTCAGCTGCTGCTGAGAGGTTTCCACAGATGCCTGAGCCCACAGTCCTCTGCACTGCCTGTGCTTCTTGCTTTCCTGGCTGGGGTGCAGCAGCCGAACACTGCCCTTTCACACTGCTCTGAGCCAGTTCCTTCAACTCGGTGTATGCAATGGTTTTGGTTTTCCATATCCCTAAAGGTTATGTTGCCAAAAGTGGTGTCTTTCATGCCTGGGGGTGCGTGGATGTGTGTTGGGAGTAGGGGGGGTGAAGGTAGGGGAAGCTTGCACATACAGAATGTGTTTGGGGTGCTTCTTACCATCCCAACAATGTTCCTGAACATGAAAGGAAATATTTAAGTTTCCATGATGTGTGGAAATCCCCAAACAAGTATACATATGAAAGCACTCAGATCCATATTACACACCTAGTCATTCTGAGAAAAATCATTACAAAAGTTCCTGGCAGGCCTCCAACCCCCACCCCCTGGACACCTGAATCTGACCAATCAGTTAAACTCAGTTTACCCACAGTTGGGATTTGTTGTCCAAATTCACTTTCCCTTTAGCCTACTGTTGGTACGGTATCCACTTCCTCTAGAAGGCAAACAGCTGCTGAGTAGTCAGGGCTGTACCTTTCCTCTGCCCCTCAGCTGCCGGGGTGAGGAGTGAGGATGGAGCTGGGGACTAAGGGATTGGAGAGGGTTGGTTCTGGTGCTGCTTGCCCAGGGAAGCTGCTTTCTCACTCCTTAAACTTCCTCTGAGAAGGAAGGCTCCAATTATACATGGCTGCCTTTAGTTTCCAGAGCACTGGAGCAGGGGTGTTTGTGTCTCATCTTCCTGTGGATGAATAGCATGTCCCTTCTATCTCAGCAGAGGCAAGCCATTGCAGTTAAAATTGCTTGGCTCATACTTCTGCCCATTTGCATATTTACAGCTTTAGTGCTTATGTGACAAGGGAAACCATGGGGTATGTGAATTCTAATCGCAACATAAATGAGCTTCAGGAAGGGAAATCTGAATGTGCCCATATCACAAAGTCCTGCCAGAGGTCTCATTATACAGCCCTCAGTGCCCAGGAAGGAGACTTCCATTCCACTTTTGCTACAGCTTCCCCTGGCCAACAGGGGAGGAGTAGAAGTCTTCCTGGAAGTCATCTGTTCTCAATATGTGAATGTAGACTTATTCTCCAATACTGCTTCAAGGAAATTATGAAACCCATTTTTTTTCCTTTGAATCAAACTTGGTAGGAGTGTCCCAGTTTTATAGCACCAGGTGCTGAAGAAAAAATTTTTCTTGGAGTCAAAGAATTAGGAAAAAGGCCATTAATAAAATTCATAGTTAAGTTGGTATTCTGGTACACATTGCTGGGTTTATGATCAGTAAAAACCAGAAGTCAAACAAACAAAAACAAACAAACAAACAAACAGGAAACCTAGGTCTTTGTCTGATGTAATCCCCCCGGTTACTTCTGTAGCAAACTCCTGTTGGTAACTGTAAGATGCCAACTTGGTGACCTGGATTCTAATTGTAACAAGACATCCCTGGTGGCAAAGGCTGCTCTGCCTAGTTCCAGAGCCTGGAGTCTTCGGAGCTGGAAGATATCCTTGAGTGCTCCTGTGCCCGGGAGAGGAGCTTGGGCAATGGACTGAGGCAAATTTAAATAGTTTTCAGAAGAGGATTAAAAGGGCTTTCAGAGCTCAGGGAAACAGTCACTCTCTCAACCCTACTGGGGAATTCAGAGACTCGGGATTAAGCTTTAGCTTGCCTTTGGAGTGCCTTGTCTTGCTGTGGGGCTTTGACTCCTGTGCTCTTCAGGGCTCTGCTGTGGTCACGCAGCTCTTGCTTCCATTGGAAGAGCTGTGCTCCTCTCAGGACCCACACAGGGCTCTGCACATGAAAGGAATTTCTGGAATCTTCATACTTCTAAAAGCTCCAGTTAAAAATTGGAGGACCACACCAATACTATCTCTAATTAGGCCTCTACCCCTGGGATTTGGGTAGAGCTATTCTAGTCGTTCTGAGTTTTATCATTAAGATAGAGTGGGACCCCTGTGTTTCAGGAGGCCAGGAGATCTACTACTGTGATGTAGTTTGTGGATCCATTATAGAAAACAAATGTGTGGGGCTGCTAACTCATGCTCGGTGTCTGCCAGGCCAGAGCGCCATCTGCTTAAAGTTTCTTCAAAAGCTAAGATCAGAGTGAGACATGAGATCAAGAGGAACATGAAGTTAGGCTGGCAACACATTGAGAGAGAATACAGCCTATCTTCAGAGAGGACAGATATGGAGACCGAGGATAAAGATTGGGACACAATGGCTTTATACATTTGACAGAAATCTAGCTCAAAGTGAGTACTGTGATCTTCTTGCCACTGGCTGCAATTTTGATAAAATTATTTGTTAGTAGCTAATCTTTCTACTTGCCATCCTTTGTAACTCAGAGCTTACCGCTGACACCACTGTGAGCCAAGCCTTTACCAGTGTTCCTGGTCTGACCTTAGTGGAGGTCAAATTGTCAAGGACTTCCCGGCAAGTAGACATTTTTCTTGTGAATCTCTGGAACCAGTTAACTGTGCTACACAGAGGGCTGGTTGACCAGAGAGTGTGTGAGGTTGAATTCAAGTGTACTTCTCCTCACAGTCATCAGATTTCACACTTCTCTTTTAAAAAAAATGTGTCTGACAGGCATGTTTTGATTTTTGGCACCCTGACAGAATTCTGGGTCCCTCACAAGCTCACAGTGTGGGAGAGAGTCATGGTAATAATTAATAATTTGTTAAAACAGTTTGTCATGCCCTTACCTTCTGACAAATGACCAAATGACAGAGCCCCCAGGTTCACAGCACAGTTCAGTGGACTGGTAGGAGCAGAGTACATTTCGATTGTAACTTGGGTTGTGAGGTCTTGGTTCCAAATCTCATTGCTTTGGAAGATACTGAGAAAGGTGAGAGAGTCCCTTGATCATGAATAGATATTTCCTAAATAAAAATATACAATTAAAACTAAATTGATTTTCCTTCTAATTTATGCCCTTATCCACATGATCCTATTTTATGTAACAGAGATGCATTCACTTTTAGAGTCAGTGCTTTAAAAAAAAGGCTATTGAAAGATTAGCATAGGGTCTGGAGAGATGGCTCAGTGGTTAGAACTGGGTGCTCTTGTGTAGGACCTAGGTTTAGTTCCTAGTACTCACATGGCAGCTAATAACCATCTGTGACTCCAGTTCCAAGAGATCTGGCACCTAGTTTTGACCTCCAGAGGCACCAGGCACCCATGTGGTACACACACACACACACACACACACACAGAGAGAGAGGGGAGGGCAAAATGCTCATAAGTATAAAGTAATAATAAAAAACCCAAAGATTTATTTAAAGCCCTGGCGTTGATTTCCTTCCCAGTTTTGAAACTCACTTTTCTGTATGATTTTAATATTTCTGTATTTTAGCTTTTGGCTAAAAACCTCTTATCAACTGACAAAATTATTTTGGGTATCAGTTATGTCTTTAGTCACAGTAACACACTGTTTGCTGTGAACCCCACATTAGCCCCACATATAGACATGCTAAAAATAGAAAAACACATGCAAAGTCTTTTCTGGACTCCAAATCCACAGCCTTTTATGTTTCCCTATCTGAGTTCTTAAGACACTTTGGAACTAGATGGTGCAAACATCTTCAGGGCTGGGACTGCCATGGCATTCCACTATCAGTACACAGAAGGAACCAATAGCGGATGTATTTGTTATTTTTAAAGGAAAGGGAAATTTGATTCTGATCAAGAAACTGCTTCCAAATGATTTATGATTTAAGTAGCAGGTGCATTTTTCACTGAATAACAGAATAACAGAAACTAAAAGATGATTAAAAAAAAACAGTGCTCCTGTTTTTTGAGATTATAATATAATTACTTCATTTCTCCCTTCCCTTTGCTCCCTCAAACTCCCATCCACCCATGTACTGCCTTCTTGCTCTCTTTCAAGTTCATACCTCTTTATTGTTGTTGTGTGTATGTGTCTGTGTGTGTGTGTGTGTGTATTTTTAAGTCTATAAATACAACTTACTCTGTCAACGTAATGTTACTTGTCTATATCTCCTTTCAGAGATGACCATTTGGTATTGGTTAACCAGTTGGTGTGCTCTTCCCTGGGAAGACAATTTCTCTTGCTCTCAGATTCTTAGCTGCCTGTAGATCTTTGTCTAGGGTTGAGGCCTTGTGAGCCTTCTCTCTTCCATGTTAGTATGTCTTGGTTTCATCCTCATTTCATTTCAGGTAATGTTTTTGAGTACATCGTCTCAAACAGGCAGGCCTGATTTTTCGTATATTGTCTGACATTTCTAAAAGACACAAACTCACAGCAAACTCCCTGTTCTTCAGGATCTTACTGTCTTCCTGTCCTAGGTTTAGTTCCTAGCACTTACATGGCAACAAACAACCATCTGTGATTCTTCCACAGTGATTCCCAAACCTTAGGTCCAGGAGTTGTGTTTTATATGGGTCAGCTGACATGGCTCAAGAACTGCATTCTGATCAGGTGTGGTTTTCTGTAATTGTCTCTGTCTGTTGCTAAAAGCAGTTTTCTTGATGAGGGATGAGAACTACCCTTATCTATAGGTACAAGGACAAAGACTTAGAATGTGACTAAACATTATTCTGGGTTAGTAAACTGGTGGTTGCAGGTTGTAGATCTCCTCTAAGATCTGTGACTTCATACTATCCCTGGAGAGTTGGCTAGGCTTCCCTCTTGTTGAGCAGCACTTAAGTCCAATTAGAGAGCTGTTGGTTACCACCAAGGTATGTGTGCCACTAGTGCACCCATAGGACTATCATGCCAGATGGTCATTGTTGTGGTTCATAGGCATCATAGCTAGGTGGGAAGATAGGATCTACCTTCCTTTCTGTTAGTTGTTTCTCAATATTTGGTGTCTTGTACTATAAAAGCTTGCTTAGGGGTGTAACATTTCTATTTTATACTGTTTCACTTACAACTGCCTTCAACTGCCTCCTTTCACCATTATCTGGTGCTTTTTTTTTTTTCTTTTCTAAATTTTAAGATGAGTAGAACCCAAGGTTTAAAGCTGCAGGATAAGAGAACCCCAAGAGTGGCAGAAAGGGGTGGAGGCATAGGCTGCAAGTTGAACTAGAATCAATAAGGCAGTCCTATTCCTCTGATCAGGAATACTTTGGGAAGACAAATAAAGATGAAGAAGAGGGAGCCAGGGTTGTTTGCTTATGTCATGCCCCATCCTTTAAAATGAAGCTTCATTTACTTCATAGACCACCAAGACCATCCAGGTGAGGGCTCCAAAATGACAAACATGAATGAGTTTTAGAAAATCAGAGCCCAAAAAATGAATAAAATAATTAACTGCCTCAAAACTTAGTGAGAAAACAAAGGGGCAAAACCAAACAAAAATGAATTCAATAAAAAATTTTGTTCATTTACTATGAAAAAAAGATTGTTTTATTAAACATAGTCAAACATTTGTGAGGACTGGTGGATTGTTAAATTAGCAAGATCTTTCTCCATAGTGAGAACTAAGGACAAGGTCTAAACTGTAATTGGCTGGGTCCAGGCATATACTATGCTATGACAGCTGATGTGGGAATTGAAATATTACAGGAATTTTCCAAGTGGAGAGAGAGGAGAGAAAGAGATGAAGGAAGGCAGAATTGTATTGGGAACTGAAGAGTTTTTGAGTATAAAAACAAAACAAAACCTCAGGGTACAAGGCAAAGGACTCTGCGCTTCAGAACAAATTCACGAACCCAGGCTTCCCCTCAGGGAACCAGCTCTTTGGGAGAGATTGAAGGAAAGCTCTGTGTGCTTCTGGATCACAGTGCTGGGTTCCTTCTGGAGCTGAGAAAAGCAGAGGAAGAGGAGTGAGGGATAAAAAAGGAACGGCTGTGACACAAAGAGCACCCAGGCACAGCCTGTGGATTGAGGGCTGCAGCCCTGGCCATGGAGTTGGGGAGATTACAAAGGTGAATCACTGGAATCAGCTATGGTCTCTCCACAGACTTCACTCCAACTCAAGCTCTAGGCCCTGTTGGGGAGGAAGGGCTGTTATGGTTTTCTGTGTGTTCCAATACAAAGGGCAGAAGACAGCAGGATAAATGTATAAATGCATACATGGGAAAGGCTTCTGCCTCTTACTGCCCAGTGTAGCCAGAGCAATGGATGTGGACAAAGAATGCAAGACCTTTAAAAACTTCCTTTTAAAAATAAATTATTGGTTTTCCTTGTGGCTATTGATTGTACATGGTGCAGTTACACAAAGGAATTCCCATACAAGTGTATATTGTATATTAAGCACACCCCATGCCTCCTTATTTTTATCCCCCCCATCCCAATGATACCTTTGGTCATCCTAGACCACTTCACTTGTATGAATTGCAAATACACGTATGATTATAGGTATCTATCTGTATGCCTTAAAATATTCTAGAGAATGTACTGAAGAGGAGAAAGAAACAAACATAACTAACCTTAACATCTAAAAATCTTAGAAATTCTATTTCAACACACAGCCAATATGTCTTAGACAGGAACAAACAAAAAACATCACCAAGGTGGCTTATGCAAGAAAGAGTTTAATTGGCTTTATGATTCCAGAAGGTGAGAGTCTCTGATGGCAGAAGAAAAGCACAGCAACAGATGACCAGAATAGCTGAGCGCTCACATCTTGACCCACAAGTAAAAGCATCTTAGTTCATTTTCTATTGCTATGTCAAAACACCATGACCGAGGCAACTTTTAAAATAAAGCATTTAATTGGACTTAAGGTTTTAGAGGATTAGAGTCCATGTTGCTGGAGCAAAGGCATAGCAGCAGGAACAGTTGGAAATCACATCTTGATCCACAAACAAGAGGCAGAGAGAAAGCTAACTGGAAATGGTGTGTGTTTTTGAACTTTCAAAGCCCAGCCCCATTGACATATCTTCTCCATTAAGGCCACGTCTTCGAATCCTTCCTAAACAGCTCCAATAATTGGGACCCAAGTATTGAAACATATGTACCTATGGGGACCATTCTTGTTCAAACCACCACACAATATGAAGTCGTTACTGAGATAATAACTTTTTTACATAATAAACCTTTCAAATCCAGTATGAATTTTGTAGCTATGTCATTTCTCAGTTCATGTGAGTCTCACATCAAGTTTTCAATAACCCTGTGAGGCTAATAGCTGGTATACTGGACAGTTTAGCTGAATGTATATTTTAATTTGTATAAATCTGTTAAACTAAAATTGAAATTATAATGTAAGCTAGTTAACACTCATTAAAAGAATAAGTATCCCTGTCAGGTCTCACATCTAGTGCCCTGCATCAGTCTGGAGTGCCCTGCCTGGGCTAACCTCTAGGCTTCCATGCTACCTGCTACCAGTCATAGATCCCTCTGCTTGACATCCAGCCTGTCTGCCCGGCTAGACTTTCCATACCTGTCTTCAGGGTCTAGCCTAGCATACTTCTCTGATACACATATCTTTGTTTTCTTCTCAGTCCATCAGCTCTAGCTCAGTCCTACATCCTCCTCTGCTTGGACTGCAAACAGCCAGTAGGCTTTGGACAGGAGTCTCCATACCCATCTATCACCCGACCCACAGGTCCTTCCACGCCACCTTTAACCTTTCCTTCCCACTCCATCTCCTCTCAAACACCAGGCTTGATTCAGAAAGCACATCCAGTACAGTAGCCCAGTACCCTCTGCCCACCTGACTTCATTCAAATGAAGCCATTTCCAGTTTTGAGGACTAACCTGCTTACACATCCTCTCTTCTCTCCCAACCTGCTACGTCCATATCAATGTAGAAGTGACAACTCAAGTTCACATAGCCTTATCTCATCAAAAATATCAACAATATGGAAGATTAAGCCACTATATATATTCTTTCCAAAACCTACCAGTTCTATTACATAGATGAATCCCTGAACACAGAATTTAAAAGAACAATAATAAACTTCATTAATGAATTCAAGGAGTTGGAAAGAAACAGCTCAATGAACTTAAGAAGACAAAGCTCAAGGAGCACAAATGCCTGAGTGATGTGAGTAAAACTCAAACACAAGGCTTACAAATAGAACAAAGCAAGCAGAAGACAGAAGAGCAGGACCTGGAGAAAAGGCGCAGGAGCTGTGCCTCATAAAGAAGGAACAGGAAAAAAAATGACAAGAAAGGCTCATACAGAACATATGGGCTAGGACATGAAAACCTTTGAATTCTAGGCATAGATGAGGATAAAGAATCAAAAGTCAATAGAATATACCACATCTTCAACAAAATCATAGAAGAAAAAGCCCCACACTACGAAAAGGCATACACATACAGATACAAAGAAGTACACAGGGCACCAAATAGACAACACTGGAAAAGAAAATCTCAATAGCATATCATAATTAAGACATTAAGTATATATAACTTAAAAAGTATATCGAAAGCATATCATAATTAAGACATTAAGTATATATAATTTAAAAAGT
>NW_021604576.1:19106166-19108264 GCF_004785775.1 Grammomys surdaster
GAAAGCATATCATAATTAAGACATTAAGTATATATAATTTAAAAAGTATACTGAAAGCATATCATAATTAAGACATTAAGTATATATAATTTAAAAAGTATATTGAAAGCTTTACGAAAAGCAAATGCAAGCTACAGATAAGAGAATGCACAGAGTCTTAGAAGCCATCTGCTGCAACTGGAGAGGAAGATCAATATGTAACATACCATGATCTTACTATAAAATCACAAGTTTATACAAGACGAGCACAATCCTTGCTGCTGCTTTGTGTCCTTGGCTATATCTGTGTCCTCTCTTTTTATTTTTAAATAAGGGTGACATCATAAGCTCATTAACTGATTATATCTACAGAGACATTATTTCCATATAGGGTCACATTTTGAGATTGTAAATGGTTAAGAAGTTTAGAGGACTTGGGGATATCTGTGCCCTGTAGAGTAACCCCTTGTGATAGCAAAGGAGAGACTCACAGCACACAGTAGTCTGTCTTTGATGAACACACCATTCGCCCCTTTGAGTCTTGGCATCAAGAAAGATCAAAGCAGGCAGGAGACTCCAAAGACCCTGACTGTACAGAACTGAGGAAATAAACAACTCCCTCCAGCTTTTGTCACACAGGACTTTCCTTCTATCTCTTTGTCCTTTCTCCATCAGGAACTATTGTCAAAAGTTTACAGGAAAACTATTTCCAAAGGAAAGCCAGCATAGATTTTTTCTTTTGCAAAGACTTCAAATAATATTCTTAGTTAAAAACACTGTCTTCTTGGGACTCCTGAGGTAGTGTGTGGTTCACTTCAGTTTGCTTTTTAAATGAACAACACTTGAACATATATCACATACAAAGCACAGCAGAGGCAGAGAGGCAGAGAGGGTTTGCCTAAACAGCAAGTGTTGGATAGGAATCAGCCCCCCTTCTGGTTCTTTCTGGGAACTTGGCATCAAGTAGAATTTGAATAATCTTTCTCAAGAACAGTCAGAGGGGGTGGATGTTGGGGGTGCCTTTGGGTTTGGGGCTGGTAGGTTCTTTTTAGAGTGTTCTGTATCTACATTTTACTATAGTATTTAGAGATCAAAATGAGCATGTTTCTTATTAGTAGTTCTTTTCAGAAATTTATTCTCCCCCACCCTCCCCGTGTGTGTGTGTGTGTGTGTGTGTGCGTGTGTAGTTCAGAAGACAGTTTGAGGGCGTCAATTCCCTCCCACTATGTGGGTCCTGGGGAAGTCAGGCTGCCAGGCTTGGTAGCAAGTGCTTTTACCCAATGAGCAATCTCATCACCCTTAGTAGTGTTTCTGAGCAGGAAAGCCTATTGGAGTCATGGTGTCTGTGAAGTTCTCATGGGCACACAGAACTGAGAAACAGCTCCAGGGAATGTTGATGTCTTTTTTTTTTTTCATTCTTTTTTTTTTTTAACTGAGAAAAAAAATGTGTGGATGACTATAAAGACCTTAGAGGATGTCTTTGCTACCTCAAAGTGCACACACACAAAGTACTGTCACAGATATCAATGAATGTCTACCTCATAAACAAAGCAATGGATAAACAGCAGCATAGGATTCTAGCTACAGAGAGGTTTGCTGATGATGTTCCCTATGAGACTGTAAGACTCTGAGACGCCCCATCCATTCCTGACTCTCACTGCAATGCCCTTGTGTAGTCCCCACCACTGGATGGGAGCTTGGCTTGCTACAAAGCTTCTCATGAAATGAATAGTCAGAGTCAAGATGGCGACAAAGGCTAAGGCTTTCTTTTGGGTCCTTCTTTTTGACCTTCATTTTCTCTCAGGTCCCTCATTCTGACAAAGTTAGGTGCCGTGTTTTCAATAGCTTTTTCTGTGAGGGAACCTGTGTAGGAGGGATATATGTCTCTGGCCAGTGGCTGTCAAGAACTTGAGGCTCTCAGTGATCTGTTTATAAAAAGATAAAGAGAGAAAGAGAGAATGTTCTGCGGGCATGTGGAGAGGTACGGAGGAAAGGGATGTCTCAGTGAGCCCATGCAGAGGCATTCCTTCCCCCTGAGGGATCAGTCACACACCCGTATAGCATAGAATAGAGTTTATTCAGGGCATGGGGAGGGGAGCCAGGAGGGTAATAGAGGGAG
>NW_021604576.1:19108364-19136977 GCF_004785775.1 Grammomys surdaster
GCCAGGTAACTGTGGAGGTGGAGTTTAGACAGAATACTAACACTCATTCCACCAATCCTGGAGGAAGTTGTTTTGCCAACAGACCAGAGTGAGCTTAGAAGGTCCTGTCCTCACTCACCCTGTGATGACTATGGCTTCAGCTCAGAACTCGATGTGTCCCTGAAAGAGTCCCCAAGTTAGAGGCTGCCAGCTTGGCAGAACCTGGGTTTCAGACCCAGAAACAATGAGACAGTATTACTGGTTAAGCTGTTAGGTGTTAGGTCATTTGGCATGCATAAGCAGATACTTCACATGGCCACTCTGTACTTGGATGCTGAACCCAAACTCTTTGCAAGGGAAACAGAATTTTTGGATAGATAGAGAACCCCAGTGATCATCTTCTCTACCTCTTTGCTATTCATGTGACATACTTATGGGGTCAGCGATCCATGAGAGTTGACAAGGGTGCAGAGCAAGGTGTGCACTGGCCCTGGATTCTAACAACGCTGAAGGAATTTGCCATTTGTGGTCTTTGTATCAAATGTACTCTCCTTTGAGGTGGAAAGATGGCTCAGCAGATAAGAGCACTGGCTGCTCTTGCAGAGGACCTGGGTTTGGTTCCTAGCACTCACATGACAGCTCACAACTGTCTGGAGACCCAGTTTCGGGGAATTTAGCATCTTCTCACCTCCATATATGTGTTTCACATGCAAATATATAGGCAAACACTCATCCATATGAAAATAATAAGAAAATAAGTATTTTTTAAAAGTGATGTTACCTTAGTGATTCTAGTTATGTATCAATAACAACTATCAATAACAATAATAACAAGTATCGTCTATATACGAGGAGCAAACAAGTCTAAAAATGAAGCAATTTTACATATCTTAAAAATAATATATCACAATAATTATCTCTTATAGATAATATATTTGTATTATATTTATGTGACACAATGTGTTGCATGATATGAATTGTAATAAATTATATTTTGATGATTTCTTACATTTACAGTCTTTCACATTTGATATTTTCTAAACAACCCCAATGCCAACTTGTCAAATTATTTATTTCCCTCTCTTCCCATCCAGGACCTGAACCCAGATCTTGTAGACCAGGCTCCAGCTGGCATATCCTTCAGTGACTTGGTGCCATCCCCAGCCTGAGGCCGTCAGCACCTCAGTTGTTCAATCTGGCTAGGCTGCAGTTCCCTGGCTGTCCTGCTGTTATCTCCTGTTCCTGAGCTGTGTAAAAGGAAGAATATTTTGAAGACTTTGTTCTGTGTCTCATATCCCTGTAACAAATAATAACTATTGGCAGTAGTAACAGGGAAGAGTAAGTGAAAGGGGAAAGGGAACTGCACTTCATCCTGGCTTTCACCAAGACACCGCCTTGCTGAGGTCTGCAGGAAGCCTGTTGTCACAGTGAATCCTGTCACAGTGCATGGAAACGCTATACAGAGATAGGCAAATGTAGTGTGTGAGACAGATTCTACTCAGCCTACTTTACACAGGGCAGCTCTGGGGTGTTACAACAGACTTCCGCAGGCTAGACCTCAGGAGATGGACTGTGCAAGAGCATCAGACTCAGCAAGCCTCCACTCAAAGCCTCATGGTTGACTGCAACTGGGAAATGTGGTTCACTGGAAGATACAGCACACCAGGCTGTCTGGCAGAGTTTGCAGAGATTTCTCACCTTCTAACTATCCAGGGTAAGGACAGACAAACAAGAACAACCAGACTCTGTGATTAGCTGAGTTTCCAGAAAACTGTGTGAATCTATCAACAGGTTCCGTGGAATTCTTCCTTCCCTCTCCTCTCTTGCTGGGACACGTGTGAGTGTGTGCGCCCATGCACACATGGTGCACAGACAGATCTACCCCCGCCCTTTATGCTCACAGGCTGCTACACATGTGTGTGCAGATGCACGTACACACATGGTGCACAGATATCCCCACCCTGTCTAATGCTTATTTCTGCACATTTCAGAACTATTTACTTAAAGCCACTCACCTGCTTTGTTCTAATTTATATCAGTGTATATTCAGCCCAAGCTTCTCTTGTTTTGTCCTCTCATGGTTTCCTTCAGACTTTGTCATCTGTTCGTTTTCTTCCTGGAGATCCTCCTGAGAACCATAGGTTCTGGATTCTTTGCCTTCTTTTCCAGCTGTCGCAAAGGAGGCCCTTTAACATTATCTGGAAAACTGAGT
This sequence comes from Grammomys surdaster, assembly GCF_004785775.1. Classification (NCBI taxonomy): domain Eukaryota; kingdom Metazoa; phylum Chordata; class Mammalia; order Rodentia; family Muridae; genus Grammomys; species Grammomys surdaster. Next base: position 19,110,556 of record NW_021604576.1, read on the forward strand.
GTGGGGCTTTCCTGTTGAATTCCCACATTTTCTAAGTTCTGTGTGCTTTACTCTAGAGATTCCCTCTTCTGTGTAAAACACTTTTCAGTTGTTTCTTAAGGCTGGGCATTATAGGAAGACAATTTTTAAGACCTTACCTCTCCCCAAATGTCTTTCTTTTAGTCTCACAGGTAGTTTTTCTGGGTGTACATCTTCCAAATCTATAAAGTACTTTTTCTTGTAAATGTAAACAATATCACTGTTATTATTTTCTGATATCTGAGGCTAGATCGGATACCATTGTGATCCACGTTCCTATGAGTATGACATATTTCTCACTGAGAATCTTTTATCTATTTTTTAAAATTTATTTATTTATTTTATGCATGTGAATACACTGTAGCTGTCTTCAGACACACCAGAAGAGGGCACCAGATCCCATTACAGATGGTTGTGAGGCACCATGTGGTTGATGGGAATTGAACTCAGGACCTCTGGAAGTGTAGTCAGTGCTCTTAACCACTGAGCCATCTCTCCAGCCCCTGAGAACCTTTTAAAATTACCATTTCATTTTTTTGGTCTTTAATGTACCCCAATCCCACTCATTTCCCCTTCTCCTTATACCAACCCTCCACCCCTTCAATCTCCACATCTCAACGCAGTAAAAGAAATTCTCCTTGTGGAAGCCACAGTGTGTCATAGTGTGTCCCACAGTAGACCCTTTATCCACACTTCTCTGCTTGTAAGTGTTCATTGCAATGACTCATTGGTCTGATATGAAGCCTCTGGCTTCTGCTACTCGATTGATACTGGAACCTTACTTGGACTACTTTCTGATATCCTGTTGTTGCCCTGTGTCATGGGGATCCTGTAGTTTTGAGTCTGTAGGACCAGCCCCTTTATGCTCTCCAGCAGTTCAGTGATGGGGTAGATGTCGGATGAGACAATTCAAAGCCTTGGATATGGATCTAAGAGGTATCTGAAGATGGTCAGCACTCTAGCTCTTTCTCTCTCATGCCCTCAGGGCCCATTCACCTGAAATTCCTGCAACCAGGACCAGCTCTACCTTACTGTCCAGGTGAGGTACAGAGCCTGGTCTCCTGAGTATTGCAGCTGGTGAGAGACATGGACAGTTCTCCAAGTCTTATGATCCTGGGTCCAGCTTTCCCACCTGCCATAGGTCTCTCCCTCATCCCAGCCACTGCACAACAGACAAGAGGTAGGTCCAGCTCTCCCATGCTCACGCTCCCAAGGACAGCTCACCCGCAATCCCCACATCCAAAGCAGCTCTACTCTGCTCTATTTTGCCCAGGTGAGGTGCAGGACCTGAAGGACAGTGAAAGGACAGCATGATTTCTGCCTGAAAATCACCAGGAACCAAACAGGTTGGAGACCCCACAGGTTTCTCTGCAAGGACAGCATACATTTCGCTATGCTCCCTGACTCCAGGCTTCTGACGAAAGGCCGAAGACCTCCATAGAGTGGGGTCCTCCAGTCATGTAGTACAACATCCATCAGCCCCTCCACAGGTAGAGGGCGTGACTACAGGCAGTGGAGCCTCAAGACAGACCTCCATATTCATGTGATACCTAAAGGCCAGAGGATGTAGCCAATTAAGCATTCCTTCCCAGACAATCTTCCTTGCAAAAGGTATTTAACCTCAGGCCTGCCCTGAAAATACCGGGGTATAGTTTCATCCATTTTCCACCATGACAATAAATATCTTAAGACCATAGCTTACTTCTCTTCTTTGGGTCCTTGCTGTGGTGAACCGTGGAGAAGGTTATTAACTACCAAGCTGCCATCTAATCTCTCGAAGATGATCTATGTTCTCAGACATGGAGACCCAGCAACCTAAGCAAGCCGAGCCAACTATGACCAAGCCAAGTGAGTCGCTGCGACCAGAACTCTCATCCCCGTGGGACACAGCCAGAGCTTCTACCCCTCCCCATGGGACCTCAGACTGTGTTCCCCCACCCTGAACAGAGTCCCATGGCTTCTCCTAGCCCAGTGTCCATTTGGCACCAGTGTGGAGTGAACATGGTCAAATTCCCACGCCTCTGTCCCTCTGAGCAGCGGCCCAAGCCCCTTGGTGGTGGGTGTGTGTGTGTGTGGGAGTGGTGGCACAGATGCAGCACCCACAACTCAACCCAACAACGGACCCACGCACATTACAAACCAGCAAGGGCTCACTCTCCTGAGTGCAGCAGGAAGTGAGGGACAGGGCTATCTCTTCTGCTCTCATGACCTCAGAGTCAGGTCTCCCACCTGGAATAGGTGGAGAAGGGTGAGGAGGGAAGAGACCAGTGGTAGGGCCAACTCTCCCACACTCATGGCTCATATTTTTCAGCTGGCTCACCTGCAACTCCTGCAACGTGCTGGGCCATTCTCCTAGTACTGCAGATGGTTAAGGATGGGGTCCACTCTTCTGCTCTCATGGGCCAGGTCTCCCATGATGCCCAGGTGAGGGGTGGAGCCAGTTCTGTTCAGCCCACAGATATCAACATGTCCTTCTGGCTATAGCTCAGACCAGGGACTTCTGATTGGCCTTTGGTGGTAAAAGACTCCTGCTGTTGTAGTGACACAGAGTTAGACATGGCCCCCAGAGGCAGCAAAGGAGGCTGCCAGGACTCCACCATGGCCCCAGATGGACTCCATCACTGGCTACTCACTTCAGACTGTCCCTCACTATCCTCAGCTTTCCAGTTCCACCTCTCATCATTGTACCCACATCCTTCTGTTTCTCTTTCTCTTCCATTTCTTCACCACTTACCTACTTAGAGGCACCGGGGTGGGGTGGGGGTGGGGTCTCTGAATGTCTAGGATCATCTCCTGAGTGGCCTAAGGAGTGCTATGTCTTGCTCTCACACCATGGCACCTGGCAGGGGTTATATAGGGCATGATCCTCATGCCCCGCCCCAACCAGGCCTGCACAGCACAGGACTGGTAGTCATCTTATGCTAGCTTCCTGTCCAGGCCCCATGGTGTTGGTCTGGTGGTCTTCTTGGGCTTGCTCCTTGCCTGTGCCCACCTGAGTGGCTCTATGCCAGGGTCCTCTGTCTCGGCTCACTCCCACCCTTGGCCTGTAGTCACAGGTGGGGTCTTCTAGGCTTCACATTGGTCTGTGCCCTGGGAGCCCATCTGGGCTTGTGTAGCTCTGAGGTCGTCTCAGCCTTGTTTTTCCAGGGAATGTTAGGGTACTAATCATTCAGATGGTCACAGGTCAGATCATTGAGCACAGACACAGCCTCTCTCCTCTCTGCCACCTATGGATGGATGCACATGTGACACAGCAGTCACACCTGCAATGCCTCTAGGGGCAGCAAGTTTTTCTTTTCTTTTTCTCTTTTTTTGAAACTCATTCACACTTCTGATTTTTGTTTACTAGTTTCATATCTTTTCCCCTACCCCATTTCTTTGTCCCTTTGCTTTATTTTCTGGAAAAATTTTTAATTCTATTTTTTAAATTTAAAATTTTATTTAATTTTGTGTTTTATAGGTGTTTTATAGGTAGGTCTGTTTGTGTACCTTGTATGTGCTTGGTGCCTTTGGAGGCAAGATGAGGGAGTTGGATTTCCTAGGACTGGGGTTACAGCTGGTTGTGAGCTGCCATATAGGTGCTGGGAACTGAACCCGGGTCTTTTGGGAGAGCAGCCAGTGATCTTAACTACTGAGCCATCTCTCCAGCCCTTGTTTTGTTCTGTTTTAATTCTTTTAATTTTAAGAGCTTTTTATCATCCTCTCTCTCTCCCCCTTCTTTTTCCTTCTCCAATTCCTCTCCCCACTGTGTGTTTGTGCATGCATATGTGTGTGCGTGCATGTGTGTGTGCCTGCTCTCCAGTGTGCGTGTGCGTGTATTCACATAGGCCAGAAGAAGTCATTAAGCATCCTTCTTTCTCGTTCTTAGCCTTGTTCTCTTGGAGATGCGGTTTCTCATGCTGTCGGTCAGCACTGCCCGGGGTACTCACTATATTTTTTCCTGTCAGTGCTGGGGTGATAAGTGTGTATACGACCATCTCTGGCTTTCAGATGGGTGCTGGGATCTGAACTTCAGTCTCATGCTTGAGCAGCAAGTACTCTTAACTGTTGAATCGTCTCTCAGCTCCTACTTCCCACTTCCCAATTCTTAATTATTCTCTTTTGAAAAAAATTTATTCTTTTTTTTGTTTTGTTTTTTGGGTTTTCGAGACAGGGTTTCTCTGTGTAGCCCTGGCTGTCCTGGAACTCACTCTGTAGATCAGGCTGGCCTCGAACTCAGAAATCCACCTGACTCTGCCTCCCAAGTGCTGGGATTAAAGGCGTGCGCCACCACTATCTGGTGAAAACAAATTTATTCTTTTTTTATTATCAATACATGCTCTTTTAACTTGATAGGTATATTTTAGTTTAGAAAGAGAAAATTTCTTTTCATTTTGTGCAATTCAATTCCTCCGGGCTACTTTTCACCTTTTAAAATTAAACAGAGATGTGTGCATCAGCCCTGTTGTGTCTGGAGGATGCTGTTGTTTGGAGCTATCAAATCACGTCTGGCTCTTATAATCTTTCTACCTCCCTTTTCACATAGATTCCAGAGGCCTGAGGAGAGGGTTTTATAAAGACACACCATTTAGGCTGAGGGCTCCGACGTCTCTAATTCTCTGTACACTGTCCAGTTATGGAGTCTATGTTAGCTGCACTCTGCTGCAAGAGGAAGCTTCTCTGAGGAGGGTTAACCGATGCTCTGCTCTATGGGTCTAGCAATAAGTTGTTAGGAGTCACTTTATTGTTATTTTTCTTTAGCAGCATAATGGTGGAATGCTTTCTCCTTGGTCCCATAACCTATCTAGTTTCATGTTATTGGCTACTTTACCAGTGTCAGGTCTGAGTTCCATCTCAGGAAGTGGCCCTTAAATCAAAAGAGAAAGAAGTTATTGGTTACTCCCATAACTTTTATGCCACGATTATACTAGTATATCTTGCAGGCAGATCACTATCATGGGTTACAGGCTTCATGTCTGGATGGAATTGATGATTATTTTCCTTTTCCAGTTGTATGCATACTACCTTCTATTACCATGAATACTAGTGGGTAGAGGTGAAGCTTCCAGTTCGGCACCAGCTCTATGGTATTGTCAAGCAATCAGGACTTGCCATCAGGTTGTGGAGAGCAATTAATAGCATAGGCAATAAGCTGTGAAGTTTAGAGGGGTCTGTAGAGCCCCTTTGGCCATTCCATGAGTGGCCAATTCCTTGAACTTTGGGTTTTACTTGAACTTTGATAGCATAAGCTGTCTATTGGGGCATTGTTTCCCCAGTTATACGGTAACTCTATTTAAGATTCTTTCTCAATTAACCTGGATCCCTGAGATCTCTCAAACACTGGTCGACCAACCAGGCAGCATACACCAGCTGATATGAGGCCCCCAATACGTATACAGCAGAGGACTGCCAGGTCTAGGTTCAATCAGAGAAGATGCACCTAACCTTCAAGAGACTGGAGACCCCAGGGAGTTTAGAGGTCTGGTTAGGTGGGTGGTGGGTTGTGGCAACATCTTCATGGAGATGGGAGGGTGGGAGGAGGTATGGGATGTGGAAGAGTCAGAGGGTAGTTGGGGGGTAATAAAATCTAGAGTGTAAAATAATAATAATAGTCATAATAATAATGATTCCTTCATGTGTTTACATAATTTAAGAAGCTTCTACAATAGTGAGTTTCCATATGGTTTTCCAAAAGGCTTTTAGTGTTAGCTGTCCCTCCCTATATTTTTGCCTTTATCCTGCCCTTCTATCATCTCCATTTATCCCCTACACCATTCTAGTTTCCTCTCTATCTCTTTATAGTACTATACTTTATTGTGCCTTCCTTGGAAGAGTCTCCCTCTTTCACCTGATTTTCTCTTTCTCTCTCATCTATCTATCTATCTATCTATCTATCTATCTATCTATCTATCTATCTGTCATCTATCTATCTATCATTTATCTATCTATCTTAAAATATAACATCCCAATACAAGAGAAAATATGCAATATTTATCTTTTTGAGTCTGGGTTACCTCACTCAGAAAAATGGTTTCTACCTTCATCCATTTACCTGAAAATTTCATTTTTCTTAACCACAGCTCAACAATACTTAATTGTATAAATGTACCATATTTTCACTATCTATTCATCAGTTTTTTTTGTTTTTTTTTTTGTTTTTTTTTGTTTTTTTTTTAATTTATTTATTTTTATTGGATATTTTATTTACATTTCATATGTTATCCCCTTACCCCATCCCCCACCCACCCGGGAACCCCCCATCCCCTTACCCCTCCTCCTTCTTCTCCGTGGATGTAACCCCCACCTACCCCCCCCTCCCACTTCCCCACCCTCAAAATTCCCACCCCCTGGGGCGTCCAGCCTTCATGAGGTCAAGGATCTCTTCTTCCACCTGTGCCCAGCAGGGCCCTCCACTCTTACATATTCAGCTGAAGCCCTGGATCCCTCCATAAGTGCTCCCAGGCTGGTGGTTAGGACCCTGGGAGCTGTGGTTGGTTGGTATTGTTGCTCTCCTCATGGTGCCACAAACCCTTTCAGCTCCTTCAGTCCTCACTCTAACTCCTCCATTGAGAACCTCATGATCAGTTCAATGGCTAGTTGTGAGCATCTGCCTCTGAATATGTCAGACTCTTGAAGGCCTCTGAGGAGACATCTATATCAGGCCCTTATCGGCATGCACTTCCTGACTTCCACATCAGCATCTACCTTTGGTGACTGCACATGGGATGGATACTCAGGTGGAAAGGTCTTCAAATGGCCCCTCCTTCAGTTTCTGTCCCTCACTTTGTCTCCATATTTGCTCCCTTGAGTATTTTGTTGCTCCTTCTAAGAAGAACTGAATCACCCCCACTTGGTCTTCCTTTTTTATGAGCTTCATGTGGCCTGTGAGTTGCGTCTTGGGCATTTCAAGGTTCTGGGCTAATAGCCAATAATCAGTGAGTGAATACCATGTGTGTTCTTTTGTGATTGGCTTACTTCACTCAGGATGATAATTTCTAGTTCCATCCATTTACCTAGGAACCTCTCGAATTCATTGTTTTTAATAGCTGAGTAATACTCCATTGTGTAAATATACCACATTTTTTGAATCCATTCCTCAGTTGAAGGACATCTGTGTTCTTTCCAGCTCCTGGCTATTATAAATAAGGCTGCTATGAACGTAGTTGAGCATATGTCCTTGTTGTATGTTCGAGCATCTTCTGGGTATATGCCTAGGAGTGGTATAGCTGGATCCTCAGGTAATGCTATGTCCAATTTTCTGAGGAACCGCCAGACTGATTTCCAAAGTGGTTGCACCATCTTGCAGTCCCACCAACAATGGAGGAGTGTTCCTCTTTCTCCACACCCTCGCCAGCATCTACTATCACCTGAGTTCTTAATCTTAGCCATTCTGACTGGTGTGAGATGGAATCTCAGAGTTGTTTTGATTTGCATTTCCCTGATGACTAAGGACACTGAACATTTCTTTAGGTGCTTCTCGGCCATTCCAGATACATTGAAACTAATAGAAGAGAAGGTGGGGAAGACCCTCGAATACTTGGGCACAGGGGAAAAGTTCCTGAACAGAACACCAATGGCATATGCTCTAAGATCAAGAATTGACAAATGGGACTTCACAAAATTGCAAAGTTTCTGTAAGGCAAAGAACACTGTCAATAGGACAAAACGACAACCAACAAATTGGGAAAAGATCTTTACCAATCCTACATCTGATAGAGGGCTAATATCCAATATATACAAAGAACTCAAGAAAGTAGACTCCAGACAACCAAATTACCCTATTAAAAAATGGGGTATAGAGCTTAACAAAGAATTTTCAATGGAAGAAACTCTATTCATCAGTTGATGGCCATCTAGGATATTTCCAATTTCTGGCTGTTATCAATAGATCAGCCATGAACATGGAAGAACAAGTATCTTTGTAGTGACACATAGAGTCCCTTGGGTATAAGCCAAAATGGTCTTGCTGGACCGTGTGGTAGGTCTATTTTTAGGTTTCGGAGAAATGTCCATAGTGATTTCTAGAGGGACTATTGCAATTTGTATGCCCACCAGCAATTAATAAGTGTTTTCCTTCCCCTACATCCTCACCAGCATCTGCTGTCATTTGTTTTGTCTTGGCCATTCTCACTGAGTTAAGCTGAAATCTCAAGTTTTTTCTTTCTTCCTTGGAGAAGGAAGGAAGGTATGAAATTGGGTTGATATGGAGATGTGCAGAATTTAGGAGTGGAAAGAATATTATTAAGATATATTGTAAGGGGCTGGAGAGATGACACAGTGGTTAAGAGCACTGAGTGCTCTTCCAGAAGTCCTGAGTTCAATTCCCTGCAACCACAGGGTGGCTCACAACCATCTATAATGGGATCTGATGTCCTCTTCTGGTGTGTCTGAAGGCAACTACAGTGTACTCAGATACATAAAATAAATAAATAAATCATAAAAAGACATGTACATTGTAAGAAAAAAATAAAGAAAAACCAGTAATATAAAACAAATCATTTATTATTATTATTATTATTATTATTATTATTATTATTATTAATGTGTGTGTGTACACATGCATATGTGCCATGACATGTGTGTTGCTGTCAGGAGACAACTTTGGGGAGTTGGCTTTTGCTTTCCATATTTTTGTAGATTCTGCAAACTGAATACAGGTGCTCAGGTTGTGTGGCAAGCTTCTCTACCTGCTGAGCCATCTCCCTGGCCTTTGGCCTTTGTGTTTGGTTTGTCCCTTCATGTTGGAGGCTTTCCTAATGTGACAGTGACCCTGACCTGTCATTTCTAATAAAAAGATTGTTTTAATGAAAACAAATAAATATTTCTAAGAATCTCTGTATATAGATGAGATTTTATGCAGCAAGATTTACATCTCATTGGCCAAAGGAGCCTGGAAATATAATAGAGCAACCTGAAAACGTCACAGAGTAAATATGGAACTGTTCAAAATGCCAAGTGCTGTCATATAACTACAACAGTAAGGATGTGTAGTGATTTACTAGGAGTGGTCACAAGAACCATCTCTGGATGGTGGAAAACTTCTATATTTGGACCACAATGGTAGTTACATAATCGTCCCCATTTGCTAAAGTTTGTCTGGAGGCACATTCAAAATGTGTGCATTTCTCTTGTGTGTGGAATAAGAAAAAGCTGTGGTTATGAGTAGGTGGCAGTGAGTGTGACTGCAGAGGTGTCACAGTATGCACAGACAGGAGAAAAGTCAGTTCTGATAACTGCAGTCAATAACTCCTAAAACCCATCACAGGGAAGATTCTAAGTATCCTTCCACAATAACAATAAGGATGTAAGTTAACAGAGGCGTTGGTCATATCAATTTGGCCATTTCATATTACAAAAATACGATATACATAGAATAATGGTCAAATAAAAATTAAATTAAGAAAGGCACAATTAAGAAATTCCTGTACACCTGAGTACGTTAGACTTCAGTGAGGGTTTTAACAGGAACGCTTCCCCCAGATGCTCTCCATTGTTAAGGTAAAGCCTGGAGCACAGATGTTTGGCACATCACTCCAAGTTACTCTCTCGCTTGCCCTTCACAGTCCATTTCACCAGACCTCAGCCTGCAGAGCATGCATTTTCTCCCGACATGACATGCTCACCTCTGCATATTAACATGTGGCCTTGCCCATGCCCAGACTGTCTCCTTTAAAACTGTCCAAACCTCCTGTGCTCCTTTTCTGCAAAGCTTTTATGACCATTGAACCCTGAAAAATTACTGCATCCTCTAGTTTCCTATTTTCTATTCTGCCGCTGTCAGTTATGGGGTCTTTCAAATGTGCTGCCATGAGAAACCTCTTTTACATCCTTTCATGATTTTAATTTTTTATTGACATTTTGCTTCTCATGTGTGCATGTCTTTACACCCTGGTAAAGATTAATTTTCTAAAGGGTTGGGAATATGTATTCTACATCTTTACATCTTTCCTAGTGTCCAATGTAATGCTATAAACATAGTTGGCGGTCAATAAATATTTGCTGAATGAAGGATAAGGCAATAAATCATGCAGAAAATTTAAGGAGAAGAGATTGGAGTTTTTGAAATAGAGAGGAGAAGGATTTTCTGTGTCAGGGGGAATTGTTAGGGCAGAGTCAACCAAAGAATATACTGGATTAGCAAGAGGCCCACGCTCTTTCTAGCCTGCATTTTATGAAGGATATGCATTATAATGAGATCAACACAATTTATAAAACTAATCTGTAGGACCTTTGGAGCTGCTAAGAATAATCTATAATTGGGATGTGGCAATTTTAAATCCTAGTGGTTCCTGCATTTATTCCCATCGACTTAATGCCGGGAATCTTGACATTGTCCCAGGAGACAGCATCTTGTGCTATATACAGAATCTTCATGTCATCTTCACCCCTTCCTGGCACCGTCAAGATAACAAGCACTCTTGCAATTCTAGGTAGACATGTGTCCTGCAAACAGCAGGAATGAACTCAGCTGTAACACACGCCACACGTTATTATGCACAGCTTGTTAGATTCCGATTTCTGATCTGCCGTTTTCCCTAAGGAATACAGACTTCTGGTGCGGCAAAAATAATATGGCCATTTCATTTTAAAGGACACACTGTTTGTAAGAACAACAGCAATAGCAACAAAAGTAGGGCCTCAAGTGAACCCTTCTGTAAATCACATATAATCTTTCTTCTACTTGCTCATCAGATGAATTGATTTATAACTAAGTTTTTATGGCATCATATTTACTTTGTCACAGAGAGAATGAATACATGGTCAGAAATTGGATGCCACGCACACCCGCTCAACTTGTGGTAATGAGGGCTGTTCTTACCAATTTACTTTACTGCCTGACAGATGAGAGGGCTGTTCGTTTTTATTATTGTTGCCTATACCTATCAACCCTTCTTCCAACTTGATGACTACCACTGCAACATGTATATGTATACGTATACGTATATGTATATATACAAGTCTCCTCAGGAACCATCTTTCAGGAGGCACAGAACCTGTAATGGATGAACACAAAAGCAGTTTGTAGGTTAATCTCCAGCGTGGAAAGCTAATCTGTCTTTATTGAAGGGAAGTACAATTGGAATTTAACGGGTGGGTTGTATAAGAGAAGATCATGTGAATGCGTTTAGGCTTCAGAAGCAAAACACCCTCTGGCATTGTCTCATGGAAGGTGAGAGCTGCTGTGTTTAGTTCATCTGACCACACCATGATTTCGGAGATCAGGGACCTGTCCTGGGGCTTTATTGTGTTGCCATGAGCTATAAATTATTCCTAGACTAATACTACTAGTGCTGCTGTTAAGAGCAGCTGATTTCATAATATTTTTGGAACTACTGGTTGATCAAGGTACTCTAAGTTGTGATTTCCATTAATGAAGGGTGCTTAAGATTTCCCCTGTGATATGTATTTTTGGTTTTCTGAGAAACCAACTCACACGCCATCCACTCTGCCCATGCTATGAACTCTGGTAGCCAGCAGTGTGTGTGGTTTTTTGTTTTTTGGTTTTTTTACAATCTGTTCTGTAGCATTCTGGTGCTACAGAATTTCACTGACCAAACTTGTTTACTAACTGAAGCATTTGAATGGTACTCGAGGTAAGTAATAAGGCGGGTCTACCAAGTGCCCTCTGATCTCATCTGTTAAGTCTCTTCAGTGTCCAAAGGGAACAGAAACAAAATCCAGCCTAAAGAGAGAGAGGGAAATACACAACTTGTGTGGTGTGGGTGAGGTGTAAGCACTGTGGTGTGGTGTCCATGTGTGTCCTGTGGAGGTCAGAGGACAAGCTTGTGGAGTTGGTTTTCTCCTTCTTTATGTGGATTCCAGGACGGACTGAATTGGCAGGCTTTGGTGGCAAGTTCCTATACCCACAGAGCCATCTGAGAGGAGTGCCTTTGTAGTCGCCTCAGTCACTTCATGGATAGGTATGGATTCAGAGCTAAAGAGAAGAGCTGGTGCTCCCCTCCCCTCCCTTTTCTCCCCTCCCCTCCCTTCCCCCTTCTCTCTGATTTTCTTTTCTATGTCTATTCTGCTCCTTTGCTTGCTGTCTCAACCCAGCAAGACTGTAGCTCTCCAGTGTCTTGACCTCTGCTTTCCTATAGTTTCTATTACTAGAGTCAAATTCCTTTCTCAAGAATATGATTGGCTTACCTTCTCTAGAGGATATGATCTTTAAGACATTCTTTCAATGCCCATGGATGAGGCAGGTCCTGCAGAAGAGGTCCTAGAATACAGGCTGTGAATGGACAGAAGGCCTGTGTTGTCATACTCTGGTCTACTCTGCTGTCTTCCGTGTCCTCAGGATGGTTTGATGGGAACAATGGTACACTACTGTCTCACTTACCCTTAGTATCATAACATTTCTGTTCTGTAAATACCATATAATAAAGCAAGTTCCAGGAGTGCCCAGGCCAGAGTCTGTATGCTCTGTGCTTTAAAACACAGGCATCTGAGCTCCTGTGCTTGGCCACTTTCCAGGCCATGTGTCTCAAGTCGTAGTAGTTTTACAGTGTGCCAAGAGGTCAAGGCTCAGGTATGGCATCCCACTGCATACTGAAAGTCTACCTCCTCTGATGTAACTGAGGTAAGGCTTTTTCTGAAGAAATGGACACTTGAGATGATTGCCCTACTTTTAGTAAATATATATGAAATACAATATGAACTGTGGGTCTGGACTGGAGAGTATGGGTCAGATACAAAGACTGGAAACTAGTCCTTAAGCAGTCTGATGAAGAGAGAGAGGAGGATGTTGAGCTATGCTGCGGGGAGCTGTAAACATACATAATACATACATACATACATACATACATACATACATACATACATATATATGTCTACATTACTCCCAACATACAAAAGTGTTAAAGTAATTATTTAAATCAGCCACTAGTCAAGCCCAGACCATCCCGCCATCCACACAGACCTGTTATGTTCAATAACAATATGCTCATACAATTAGAGTTGTTTCCTAATTAGCTAACCTAAATATAAGTTGTTAGCCACGACTGCTCTCCATACCTGCGTGGCTTTTCATCCTCCTACATCTCTGCTCTCCCTAGCTCCTCCTCTCCCTTTTCCTCTTCCTCTCCTTACTCCTCCCACCTTACCTCCTCCTACACAAAAGTCTACATTCCTTCACGGTAGCATATGAGCCACGCCTTCCTAAGAGTTTAAGATCCTCAAGGACAGTCATTAATAAGAGGCTTTTAAGGTGGATCTCAGAATCTGCCACAGTACCTGACTGCAGTGATTGACAAGATTTACAATCATCTAGGAAGTCTTGCGTACGATGGAGTTTCTAGATTGGTTGATTCCATGGGCTGGCGTCCCAGCCTGAATAAAAGAAGAAGGGCAGCCAAGTACAGTACTCACAGCTGTCTGCTTCCTGGTTGTGAGTGTAAAGTGACTAAGTGACCCACAAGTCTGTCACCATGAGCTCCCTACCATAGAAGTCTGGACCTATGAACTGTGAGCCAAATGAAACCTGGCCAGTCTTAAGTCCTTTCTGTGAAGTATTTGTCATAAAAATAAGAAAAATAAGCAACATGCTGTCACACAGTAGGTACTCAGTGATACCTACTGTGTGAGTGGATTGGAGATGTAAATTTCCCTGAGGACCTTGCACAGACAGCCTCCAGTGGAAGAGCCTGTTTTTCTCTTTATTCCTTCCTGTGTGTGGAATATTGAGCCCATTCATCATCCTAATTAAAATTTAAATGTATTTTCTAATCTTAGGCATATTCAGGAAGTGTTTTGTTTCGTTGTCAGACTTCGAAGGGATTGCTTTTATTTTACCTCTGGTTACATTGCTCTGTGAGTTAAAGGGACATGCTTCTCTGAGTGTTCAGACCTATAACCGGTTTCTGGCATGAGTTGGTCCACTTAAACTTTTCCACACCATTCACTACCTCATGGTACACAATAGTTTTCTTCTCTTTCTTCTCGGAGCAAGATCTGCTCTGCAGTGGCTCTAATGGTGCCCTCAGAAGACTCTGTCTCCAGGCCCCAGAAGCTACACTCGCCGTCAGACCTTTGCCTTGAAAACACAATATTGCCATTTTTTTCATATAAAATATATTTATTGTATATGCTTTAAGGGCCAAAAGTAGAAATAAGATACTAATGTGTTATAGTTTCTATCACTAAGATATAACTGCTTTCTCCCATCTTCACCCCGTCTATTAGAATATTATTTTTTTAAAAAAGTATTTTTTTTACCTTTATCTACCAAAATTATTGCCCTGTTCAAATTCCCATTCTGTTGAATTTGAGAGCTGCTTCTGAATCACAGGCCTTTGGTGGCAGTTTGGTATATGCTTCTCCTTAAATTTACTATTATTCAATTCTGTCAATTAAAAGTTAGGTTTTATTTTGCCACATGAAGGTATTATAGCCCTTTTTAGTCTGTTGGTGTGCTGGTTAGTTTTTGTCAACCTGTCATAAACTAGAGTTACCTGGAAACAAGGAATCTTAACGAGGAATTGCTGCCATCAGTGTGGCGTGGCCATTTCTGTAGGGCATTTTCTTGACAGCCCACTGTCAGGGGTGTCATTCTGGGCAAGTGGTCCTAGGGTTTATAAGGATGCAGGCTGAGCAAAGCTACAGGAAGCAAGCCAGTAAGCAGGGTTTCTCCATGATATTGGTTTCAGTTCTGCTTCCAGGTTCCTGCCTCCAGGTTCCTGCCTTAGCTCCTGTCCTGACTTCTCTCAGTGATGAGCTGTTCTGTGTAATCAAGCCCGTCCTACCCAAGTTGTTCGGTCCATAGTATTTATCACAGCAGAGTATCAGGTAACTAGAATAATTGGTTTGTTTTCTGAATTCATTTATTGTAAATATCAAAGTTAGTTGCCATTTCTTCGACTTCCCGGGCACAGGAATTACCACATTAACCAGGCAAAGGGTGTACTCAATAGCCAGGCTATTAGGTTCCCTAAGCAGCCTTCTTAATGAAAATACATTAAGCACCAAGTCACTTTAATAGAATCAGGATTCATTGTTGAATTGGTACAGAATTCAGGACTTCTCAGAGGTGAGATGGAAAGTTACAACAAGTTACCATACGTCTGGGAAGCCCTAAGGAAGCAAGCCCTGACTTTAGGCTCCAGCTTTGGCAGAGGTATAGCCACAGGGGATAGGTGCTGAAGCAGATAAAGCTTGCCTCCTCAGCCAATGCAACCTCCATAATTCAGGGCAATCGAACCAAGAAAACAAAACCAACAATGACAAAAACAAAACAAAACAAAATATTAATCCAAACCAAACCAAACCAAACCACTATCCCATTCCCCTGAGTTTTCTTTTTTAAATGGCAAGGTCTTGTTCTGTAGCCCAGACTGACCTGGAATTCTCTATGTCGCCCAGCCTGGCATTAAGGCCACTCTTGGTGGTCTTGCTACCTTGGTCTCTGCAGTGCTCACAGGAATGAGCCACTCTTCTGAGTTTCCTCTGATGATTCATTGCCACTATTTAGTCAGAGAATATGAATTTGAAAATGACTGATAAGCCTGTAAAAGTAGATTTAAAAAATGCAAAAGTAGCTCATATTATACAGTATTTTCTTTGTACAATATCACCTATATTTAACTAACAAACATAACTTAAATACTATTGAATATTACTGAATTTTATCAGCCAATAGATATATACCTAGTTAAGTTGTAAATGCTTAAAGAATTTTTTTAAATCAAAATAATGTGCTGGAAAGATACCAGGTTGTATTCCAAATACAATGGGTAAGTTGTAAAAATTACAGGAATGTGTTTTGAAAAGCAGAATTCCAGCAAAAGAGATGCTGGCCTCACCAAGGCCCAGCTCATACTGAGAATAATCTTTACCCTTGCATTGTTCTCCTGAACACATTTCCTATTCGGCCGTTATTTCTGACTAATGATGAAACACACACACACACACACACACACACACACACACACACACTTTTGTACTCAAGAGAAAGTGTGAAAGATATGTAGAGAAAGAAAGCAATGTAAATAAAGTGAAATAATAAAGTAGAATTCTCTATATTATAATGGATCAGCTATTAAAAATTAGTGAAACTATAGAAGATTTTAATTGAACAACCAAACTTGCAGAATGTCATGGAAAATGTGACAGAGTGGTTGTGGTGATCAGGAAGAAGAAAGAATGAGAAACAGATTGTAAGAGAGGTGGAACCAAGGGCCAGGGACAAGCTGTGTCTCCTGTCACCTTTCCTAGCTAGACCTCACTGCCTTATTTCTTACCTACCATCTCCTAATAATCTGACCACATTATGAATCTATTAAATGATTAACCCATCAATTAGGTAAGAACCTAAGATACAACTATGCCCTGAAGGGCTGGCATCCATGGCTCTGCCATGTGGATCCTTAAGGACTATTTCAGATTCAAATCATAATAGAAGGAAATGGATAAAATTTGGTTAAATCAATATGAAGTTAGGTGTGGTCTAATATGACTGAATTCTACCCGGAAGGCAGAAGAATGAGATCTGGTCGGTTGTTTGAGAGTAGCCTAGACTCCACAGCAAGTTCTGCACCAGCCTACTCGGCCTGTATGCTGGCATCTTGTCTCAAACAGCAATAGCAGCAACAGCAAACAATCAAGAAATAAAACCTAGAGGAGTCCCCAACTAACCAAGCAGCAACAACAGCAAACGGTGATTACCCATGGCAAAAGCCCAAGCTGGACAGTAACCCAGTCATTTGACTAATTGCTACCAATTAGCCACAAAGGAGACCATGCCATTTGCAAAGACAGAGATGGAGATCATTATCTTAACCCAGATAAACCAGCTCTGGAAAGATAGTATTGTATCTTGGGGAACATAATGAGAGAAATTGTAGGGGGTTATTTGAGAAGAGGAAGGAGATGGGGGGAAAGGGGAGAGTGAGGTCAACAGGGATTGATATGAAAAAAGCTTGCTGTACGGATGTATGAAAATACCACAGTGATAATCCTTATTCTACACAACTGACTAGTATTGGTAAGGAATTCCTAGGAATAAACAAAAAGACAATATTAAAGCAGGCAAAGCTGCTATTGGTGGTGGCTACTTTTAGTACATTGTCAATTTGGCTGCATTAGGATTCAAAAAGGAGATGTGTGAGGTGTGCCTGTTTTCAGAGAGGATTAACAGAGGTAATGTGGCCTTCTTCCAATGCAAACATTGTTCTGTGGGCTGGTGGCTGAGATGGAATCAAAGGAGGGATGGGGGAAGGTGTCAGGGCATTGATATTCTACCTTTGATGCTTCCTTTAATGTGAGCTTCTAGAGCATGCCTCTTCCTCTGTGGTGGGCTGAACACTCTGAAACAGTGAGCCAAAGTGAGCTAAAATGTATCTTTTCTTCTTTGAGCCACGTTCTGCCTCATACCATGTCATAGCAACCTGAAAGTAGTTAACACACTATTGGAAGAGTTATTCTAGGTGCTACTGCAGTTCAGATAGCAATTGGAAAACGTTCATCCCAACCACAATAAAACATAACCTCATACTCACTAGAAGGGAGAAAATCTACATGTCTGTCAATAGCAATGCCAGGATATAGGTCATAGAGGATCCCTCACATACTGCGTGTCCTAAAAGGTATGCTATTTGAGGAAATCGCTTTAAGAGGTGAGGATTAACAAAGAATTCTGGGTGATAGTTGTTTATGGCAGAAAGTGAAGGGAGGAGCAGGATAAGTGTTCATTAAACTGTTGCTCTGTGTTTGTGTGTATTTTTGTAGGGATGTTATATTTCACACTGAAAGCAGTGTCCATGAAGACAGGGTCTGCTATCAGCTACATGGAAAATGTGACCTTGATTCTTCTTAGGTAAAATGTTTCTGCCATCTTTCTGTGTTCCTCCTACTGAACACCTCCTTTAGTGTGTTCTCCAGCATCAGGCACACTAAGTCTTAGTGTGCTACACTGTTGATGTGTCAAATGCAGATGGCTTGTTTTCTACAAACCTTACGATGGGAGGGCTGAGAACCCAAGACTTGAAACTAACAGTCCTCAGCTTGAGCACGATGGCCTACCATCAGTTAAGTCTCTCAACCACGTAGTCAGGTTGCAGCTTTTAGAGCTGTTCAGTTTTGTCTAGCCTGATTTTCCCTTTAAGTCATGTTGTGTGTCCTAATGTGCATATATACCTTCTGAATTATTGTAAGATTTTATCTTATATTCTTTTTATGATGATTTTATAACATTTTTAGAAAGCTTGAAGAAGATGAAGATTAAATCACTTATTTGGTTGTGATAATTACTAGGCTTATTAGGGTGCTATCTTGCCAAGCCTCAGTTTCTGTGGAAGATGCTATAGTAATTTATTAGGTCGGTAACTAAAAGCTTGCCTTACTTGGCTGTAATGAATCACGTCAAGCTTCTCTCCATGCCTACAGACTTCCAGGACCATCTGTCTTCTATTTGAATTGAATTTATGCTGTCTGACTTCATGGTGTATGGCCGCCGAGCCGAAAGCAGCTGTCGTTGGCTTCAGGTTTATTCTTGAATCTCTCTCTAATCTAACACCATGAACTCTGCTTTGGGTTTCATCTTTGATCCTTTCAAAGGCTTTTCCTCTGATTCTGGTTCTCTCTGTGTTCTCTCTCTCTGTCTCTCTCTGTCTCTCTGTCTCTGTCTCTGTCTCTCTCTCTCTAAAGTATTTACATATCACCTTTCATACAAAAAAGCAAAAACAAAAAACACAACTTCAATACCAATGAGCCATTAACTGCAGGTTGTTAAATCACTCCTTTATTTGACTAGTAAACCACTGTGCACTTCATAAGCCCCTCCACTTCCCCTCCCCCTCCAGGGCCACAGTCACTGTGCTGCCTCTCAGAGCATACTCTGTATCTCCCAGGCTTCCTTCAACTGTGATGGTCTTCTGACCCCCTCACTGCTTTCCAGGCTGGCAGTATCCCGTTTGAGGCTCTCCTCCTGCATCCCTTCATCTCAGTTTTCTTTCCGTTTTCACAAGTCATAAATGTCTTTTGATTAAAAAGACCTAAAAGTACCCCCACCCCCACTTCTTGGATTACTTATGCTTTTCTTCATAGTTCTTAGGACTAGCTGGCATATGCTTATTGGTGTCTGCTCAGGGCTAGAATAGCGCCTGCCTGTACTTGGAGCTCAGTAGATATCTGTGGGTTGAATCAAGCCATGAATGTGGAACTGCTCTATCAGAACTGCAATCATTCCCCTGCTTCCTGGCTGCGTGACTCATCCTGTGCTGCTTTTGGTTCCTGTGAAATGTTGTCTCAGCCTTTGTGGTGCCATGCTCTGCATCCTACCCCTCCCGTTTCCTGTGCATCCCAATTGCTGTCCATCCTAATCACAGTCCACCCTGAGACTCAGTAATGCAATAGTAATGTCGTAGTAAAACAATGGAATTTTCTTCTTTGTAAAGTCTGGTTTGTCATGGAATAAAAGCTATATTTATTTATGTATCTGTTCATCTGTTTATCTGTTTATCTATTAATATTGTTTCAATGAAACATTTTAAATGTTCACTGTACACACACACACACACACACACACACACACACACCCCTAGCAGGCCTATATTGTGGCATGCTAGGTATGGCTGCTGATGAATTTTTCTCCCACAGCAGGTTCATAGCTTTTTCTGGTAGAAAACATACATCAGGAGAAGGTTCCCAGCACTCAAGTTAGGCTGTTCACAAGCATGTGTGACACTAGACCTGGGGATCGAATATCTTTTACTGGCCTTCATGGAAACTGCATGAACCTGGTACACATTCAGACAAGGTGGCATGCATACATACATACATACATACATACATACATACATATAATTAAAGTTAACTTTATTGAAGTTGAAGTTGTATTTTGATTGTCATTTTGTTGGTTTTGTGTTTTTTTCTTAGACCTTTTTTGATTAACTGATCTTTTGATTAACTTTTATATATAATTATATATAAATATGTATATTTATAAATCAATATCTACACATATATGGATATATAAGTATGTATAAATATACTTATAAATATATTTATACATAATCATATAATTATTATCCTTGGTGGCAACCTTGTATGCTTATCTTTCTTTTTCAATAGAAATACTCCTTCTAGTATCTTTTATAAATCTTAGTGGTTATAAATTTCTTTTGTAATGAGGAGTTTTTTCCCTTCGATTCTTTTTTATTCTATTAATAAAATTTTTGGTCTCTAAGAGGATGTCCTCACCCCTCACAACCCCTCCACCCTGTCAGACTTCCCTACTCTCTGGGATCTCAAGTCTCTCAAGGGTTAGGTGTTTCTTCTCTCACTGAGTTAAGACCCCGAGGTCCTCTGCTGTATATGTGTTGGGGGCCAAATATCAGCTGGTTTATGCTGCTTGGTTGGTTGCTCAGTGTCTGAGAGATCTCAGGGGTCTGGGTTAGTTGAGACTGCTGGTCTTCCTATGGAGTCACCCTCCTCCTCATTTATTGCTAGTATCTATACTATATATACTATGTATTTACCGTATATTCTAGTATATATAGTTTTCATTGGCAGTTGTGGTCTTTCAGATCTTGGGATGCATCTTCCCACGTTCTTTTGGCTTTAAATGTTTGTATTGAAAAGTCAGGTCTTATTTTGATGAGCCTGTTCTTTCTTGCGGCTTTCTTTTTGTTTGTGCTTTTAATATTTTAGCTATAATATGTTGTGGAGAGTTTTTCTTCCTGTTCTATCTACTTAGTATTCTGTAGGATTCTTATACCTGACTAGCCATTGCTTTCTCTAGATTTGGGGAATTTTCTTCGGTGATTTTGTTGAAAATACTCTCTATGCCTTTGGCAGCATTCTCTTTTGAAGCCCATAGTTAGAAGATTTAGTCTTTTCACCGTGCTCCAAGCTCGCCTATGTTCCATTAAAAAATCCCACTGACCTTTACTGAATAATCTAATTCTTCATCTGTGTGATGCTGTTTTCTGCAGAGTCTATTCTATTGGGGAAGCTTTGCGCCGAGGGCTTGATTTGGCTAACTGTGCTCATCTCTGGCATCACTCCTGTTTGGTTTTTTGTTATTTTATCTCTTCATCGTATTCTGTTATCATGTTGTAGATTGATGTTCTTATTTTATTCACCTTCTTGTTTTGTCCCCTTAGAGTGAGTACGTTCATGTCTTCTTTATGTTATTTGGACATAGTTATAATTATTCTTAAAATCATTGGTCTGGGAATCATTAAAAATCTTTCTCACTGGGAGTCATTAATATGGGATCAGTAATTTTGGAGAAGATTTCTTGTCTTTTTTTTATGTTGTTTTTACTTCTGCAGTGGGACTTGTACATCTGGAGTTAGTTTGTTAGCTGAGTTTTTTCCTTCTTTTTCCTTTCTAATAAACATAAATCTCCTTCTCCCCCAGAGGTATTTATAATGTTCATGAGAAGGTTAAATCATGTTAGGGTTAAAGTACCATTTTTCTCTGTGGGATTGGTATTTGGGGCCACAAGTTCTATCCCAGGTCTTCCTCTGAGGATTAGGCAGTGTCTGTCCTGGGTCAGCACAAGCCTCTTGCCAGGGTCTACAGGTTGTGTTGTGAGTTGTGGGAGTCCATCTACCTGTGGGTCATACAAGAGGACAGCTCAGGCCTCCTCTCTAGGTCCCCAGCTTCTGCCAGAGGAGCCTCTGTGTGCGTGTGTGTCTTACCCTGTGCTCAAAGCTTCTTAGGGATAACTTTATGCCACTCACTCTTAGATAAAGAGGTAAAATTTATTGGAAAATGCCAACTTCTCAAACAAACAAAGTAAAAGCTGGTCATAGTGGTGGACACCTACAATCCCAGCACTGAAAGGGCTGAGGCAGCAGGATTGTGAGTTTGAGCCCAGCCTGGAGCATGGCTACATATTGAATTCAAAGACAATCTAGGCTACATAGCAAGAACTTGTTTCACAAAACCAAATGCAAAACTAACTCCTTTTAAAAAACTAATTAGACTGAGAATTAGAATATCTATAGACATTAAAGTAAACTTCGCATTTATTGAAAACTTCCTACACAGGAACGCTCAAGTCCAAAAGATTTTCTACTTTTAGAAATATCTTTTTATTTTATAAATAAAATTATATATATTTATTTGGTACTCTGTGTTTCAACACATGTATAAGTTGTTCATTGCTCAAGTGAGAGTAAGCCTATCTACCCTCAAGCATTCATGCTGTCTGTGGTAGAAAGCTTTCCCAATGCTTTCTTCTAGCTTCTTTGAAATAGATCGCCCAGTGAGCTATAAAGCTAACATTTCTTTTCCATTTACAGGGTCACTGGAAGGAAGCCTTTCGGACACAATGCTTCCCGATTGTCTTTCCATCTTGCATTCAGTTGTAGATGTGAACAGCCAAAGGGTTGCCATGATCACTGTCTTGGTCAGGAGACTGATGCCTTCCATTGGCTTTTTTTCTAGGAAGCTGGGAATACAGTTTATACCCACCAACACCGGGATGGGGATTGTGTTTAGCAGACAACATTGTTCATTCATGTTCAGGGTCACCTCCTTACCTCTGCTTCTGGGCTGTCACTGTGTCCTGGAGGATTTTCTGTCTGGGTTAACTAATGCAAGGCTTCCTCCTCTCCTCAGCCCTAACTCAAGTATGCTGCTCATCACTTCCCTTGAAACGGAGTCAGCTTTGACTGGACTTTGGGTTTCTAAGCCTACCTTATATTTTCAACCCCGGTGTTCTTTGACCGTTGTCTTGCTGTTAGCATACTTTTGTAGTTTTCGTTGAGCACTGAACAGGAACAGTTTCTCCTGATTCTGAGCTAACAATTTGGGAAACGTCAAGAAGTAATAATCTTTTGCTTATGACCTCTTAAAAATGAAACAAAATCACTTCAAAATAGAGAAATAATTTCATAAAGACCATAAGACAAATTTCCCTAAGAGAAGATGGCTGCCACAGGGTTAGTGTCTTTGAGTAGCAGTGGAGGAGGGGTTGGCCTCATAAGCCTCATGTTCATGGAAGCAGCGTGGTCCCCGAGGACCCTGCCTCAGACTCGGTTTATGTTCTTGGGTAATTAATTCACTTAATTCTTTTTGTAATTCTCTTATTTTCATGAATGCATTGAAGAATTACTATGTTTAGAAATCTTTAGTCCTTGATAAATCAATCTTAAATTGTGACATTAAATTAGGGTAAGTTTTCTTTTTCTGTTTAAAAACAAGAGGTTATTTATTTATTTATTTTTGTTTGTTTATTGGCAACCTATCCTATTTTGAAAAAACAAACACACAAAACAACCAACTTGAAAGGATTTTAAGTCAGTTTTCAGAATGTGTAAGATTTTACTTCCTGCCCCTCCAGTATCAGGACCTCAGGGCATGACATGTGGTAGGCAAGTGTCCTAACACTGAAGACTGTCTCTAGACCAAAGACTTTACTTCTCGAGTTGAAGAGAGTCAGGGTGGATGATAAGAATGTGGGCTTGAAAAGCGAGTGTGGAATGAAAGTGCAGACAGCATGACCTGATGATCTCCTGATGACCTGACGACCTGACATAGTCTGCCTGCTGCAGATGGACAGCAGGTCCAGCAGCCACCTCAGATACACGAGTCATGCACCACCACAAGGACAAATCACACAGCTGCTGAAGCATGGCTGTTCCTATTGATGTGACAGGGAGGACATTTCCTGCTCTAAGCTTATGTTCACCAGGTTAAAATTGAGACAGGCTTGCAGATGAGCAAGTGCGATGAGACAGTATGCTTCTCTCTTTCTTTCTTTCTTTCTTTCTTTCTTTCTTTCTTTCTTTCTTTCTTTCTCTCTCTCTCTCTCTCTCTCTCTCTCTCTCTCTCTCTCTCTCTTTCTTTCTTTTTTTTGATATTTGTCTTAGTTAGAGTTTTACTGCTGTGAACAGACATCATGACCAAGGCAACTCTTATAAGGACAACATTTGATTGGGGCTGGCTTACAGGTTCAGAGGTTCAATCCATTATCATCAAGGCAAGAGCATGGCAGCATCCAGGCAGGCATGGTGCAGGAAGAGCTGAGAGTTCTATATCTTCATTTGAAGGCTGCTAGCAGAGTATTTTCTGTCAGGCAGCTAGGACGAGGGTCTTAAAGCCCATGCCCACAGTGCCACACCTACTTCAACAGTGCCACACCTCCTAATACTGCTACTCCCTGTGTCGATCATATACAAACCATCACAGTATTCGCAAGCATTTTTTTGTTTTATGGCTTTCTACATTCTCATTTTCAATAGGGAGGAACTGGAGATAGACATATATTAGTCGCTTTGGGTGGAGGGAAAGTGTTGAGGAGCAGAAGAACCAGGCCATCAGACAGAAATGACACATTTTAAAGGGAAGCAAGGGTAAAATAGCAGGCACCATGCCATGGAGGTCTTAGTAGGGGACCTAAGGCCTAAGTGGCAGAGCATGCATTTTTATATGAAGTTAAGGAAAACAAACTACACTTGTGACAAGGTGATAATGTAATTGGAACAAATAATATCATTTTGTCAGCACAACAGTTAGTAGCATCTTGTCCATGTTTCCATTTTATATATACAATTTTTAGAAAAATTTAATTATCCTATAATTAGTATAAGACAATTTCTACCTTAAAGGTATATATAGCTTTAAATATTGGCCCCTTTTGAAGAAAATAGAATCAACTGAAAAGTTACGGAAAAGCATGAAGATCCAATTCAGTAAAGAGGGTATTGGCATTTGTATGGTTAATGTACATAAAATATTCATTCAGTTTTACTGGAATTACTAAAGCACTTTAAAATAGTAATGACACTCGAATGTTGTCCATCAGTTAAAATTACATAGGTATTTTTACTTTTATATTTAAAATCTTTTATTTATGAATGTGTGTTTGCCTGTTTGCCTGTATGTGTACCATGTACATGTTAGGCCTTCAGAGAAGAGACCCTGGAACTGGAGTTACAGGTGGTTGTGAGCTACCCAGTTGGGTGCTGGGAACTAAACTCTGGTCTTCTGTAAGATCAGTAAGTGTTATTAACAGCAGAGCTATTTTCTACCCTGTGGCAATTATTTATTTAAATGACAATAAATAGAGTAATTTTTCTTATGAAATGTTGGTGGCAAGTACGGATGGACACAGCTCATAGAGTCTACACTGCGGCAATGTATAAAAGTCCTCTAGAGTCAGTGTACCCTTTCGTTTAGAAATTCCACTTCTTGGAACTTATTCTTAGGTAGTCATTTAGGACAATACCAAAGATTTTCATTGCTATTTAAAAAATATTTTTGCAAACATAAAATCTAAACAAACAACAGTATAGATTTTTTTTTTATATACTGTAATACTGCTCTGTGCATCCACAGAGCTAAAGATGTCACAACAAAATTGTTGGCCTGCAGGGATGCTCATGACATCTGATTTTGTCTTAAGAGCAGGTTTCATTAACAAATACTGTAAACCATAGTAATCAAGATAGTGTGACACTGTCTTAGTAGAGGGTGACACCGTCTTAGTAGAGGGTAACACTGTCTTAGTAGAGGGTGACACTGTCTTAGAAGAGGGTGACACCATCTTAGTGGAGGGTGATACTGTCTTAGTAGAGGGTGACACTGTCTTAGTAGAGGGTGACACTGGTCTAGGTATGGGTGGTACTGGTTTAGATGTAAGTTTAGATACAGATCAATAGAGTAAAAAGGAGACTAGAAGTAGGTTGAATTATATAGTCAATTAATTTTTAAATAAAATGAAGTATTTGAGAAGAAATGAAAATAAATATCTTTCCACATATAATTCTTAAAGACAAATATTCATATGAGAGAAGAACTGTATTTTATTGTGATGTTATACATGCATTTTGAAGATAATACAAGATGAAGCTCGGGTTTAAACAGAAGCACTAACTGAATCTACAAAGCTTCTAAGAGAAAAACATGAGATAATATCATTACAATTTTGGGAGAGAAAAAGATCTTATATGTACGCTACAGCATGTTAACCATAAAACATAGAATAGATAAATTTGAGTTTATTGATTCAGAAAAAGACATCGTTAAGAAAATGAAAATAATATCACAGATTGGGATTAAATCTTTCCCGTCCATCTATCTATTGAAATACTTGTATCCAGAGTATGTCAATAATTTCACCAATCACAAATGTCTGAGTTTAAAGACTGAGCAGAGACTTGATCCTGAAGAAGAAGGAGAAGAAGAAGAAGAAGAAGAAGAAGAAGAAGAGGAGGAGGAGGAGGAGGAGGAGGAGGAGGAGGAGGAGGAGAAGGAAGAGGAGGAGGAGGAAGAGGAAGAAGAGGAGGAGGAGGGGGAGGGGCAGGAGGAGGGGAGGATTTTTACTTTTTACTCTATTGATCCATATCTAAAGAAGAAAAGGAGGAGGAGGAGGAGGAGGAGGAGGAGGAGGAGAAGGGAAGAAGAAGAAAGATGATGATGATGAAGAGGAAGAAGAAGAAGAAGAAGAAGAAGAAGAAGAAGAAGAAGAAGAAGA
>NW_021604576.1:19136987-19145147 GCF_004785775.1 Grammomys surdaster
GAAGAAGAAGAAGAAGAAGAAGAAGAAGAAGAAGAAGAAGAAGAAGAAGAAGAAGCAGCGTCCAGTAACCACATGAAAAGGTGCTGAACAATTGTGGAGAAACACATGCCAAAACCACAATGAGACACAGCGGAACACACAAAGCCAAACTGTTGGTCACTGAGGTAACTGAGACTCCTATATATTGCTGGTATAAACTGAAACTGCCATGATTACTGTGCAGGTTTATTTGGTGATTTTAAAAATATGTTTACTTCTTGACCTTGCAATTAAAGCCCATTTATAGCTAGATGAAAATACGTGTCTGCACACAGACCTTTACAAGGCTGCCCAGGCAGCGTTACTCACATTTGTTTCCAACTGGAGACAGCCCAGGCCTGTCTCCAGGTAAATGAATATCAATCTTTGCTACTGATGTGTTTAATAGCATGGGCAATGCGGAGGGAAAATGTCAGACAGGAAAGAGTACATACTGTCTGGTTCTACTTATGTGAAAAACGAGCAAACAAAAACAGTTCTAGGATTTAAAAAAAATTGAAACAGTGGTTGCCTCTGGGGAAGTGAGCAGGCAGCAGCCTGGAAAGGGTCAGAGAAAACTCACTAGTTTACAGAAACACTCTGTGATTGGCAATGTGCACTAGTGTGCACATTTGCCAGACCTCATTAAATGTAAAATCTGTGCCTTGTGCTTGTAGAAATCTTCCAAGGCGGCCCTCATTATATCCGCCTCTTGGTTTTCACACCCTCATATCTGTACCAGATTTGCTCCATGTGACCCTACATTACAGCAGAAGTGGCATTGTGACCTTGGTGCTGGGTTTGAGCCAAGCTGTGGCTTCTGCTTTGGTCTCATTTTCATGATGTTTTTTGGATCACTTGTTCTGGAGAAGCTGACTGCTCTGTCTTCTGCACATCAAGGAGTCTAGCAAGAGAAACTCAACACCTACTTCAACAACCAGTGAGGAGCTGGGGCCTCCCAACCACTCAAGCAGGGAGCTGGGGAATGGCTATTCTAGTCTTCAAATGACTGGTGGCTCACACACCTTCATGCAGCTCCATCCAGCCAAACTACTTCCAAAGTCTTAGCCCCAGGAACTGTGTGCATTGAAAAAAAAATGCTTTTTCTTTTTAAGCTGCAAAATTTTGGCAGTAGATAACTGATATGCATTATATGCAAAGTGTATTTTAATTTGAAGTATTAGAAAGATAAAGAGATAAGAATGTATGGAGTGTCAGTGTATCTTTTTAGAGAATGACCACAAGTTATTTGTTATATTAAGTGGGGTTATCTCAAAGATCAGGGTCAATATTACAAAAGGAGACTTATTTCTGACTTGCGCGACCAGGCTACAACAATGTCTTTATGCTGGTGAGGCAGAGAAGCCGGCAGCGCTCAGTCCAGTCCAGTGCTGGATGTCTGGAAGTTCCCCAGCAAGTTGCTGCTTACAGGGTGAAGAGGATGGAGTGTAATGTAAACAGTGGAAGTCGCAGCAGAGATGGGCACACTGGCTCAGGAAGGCGTGCAGGCAGGTAGGCAGCACTACTTTTCCGGGCCGCCTTATATCTGATCCTCTGTTGACTATGCTGCCCACTTTGAGGTCAGCTCTTCCCTCCTCTCAGTTGATTCTCTCTGGAAACACCCTCACGGAAATGCCCGTGGGTCTCCTAGGTGACCCTAAATCCCATCAAGTGGACAGCATCAATCTCACATTTGGGTAGTCTGATTATGACTATGCATCTTTCTATTTCTTCGAAGTATTGTAGTGTGTAAAATAAAAGTTTTAATAAAAGCAAACTGTTGGAAATATGGTTTTCCCCTGTGCTCAGTCAGAGACCTATACTTCCCCAGTGTCTGAACACAGGGAGTCATGGGCTTGCTATCTTGAGGTTTTTGTCTTATGTTTTCATCATTCAATATATGTTTTAAGAGTATGAGTGCTTTGCTCGCATGGCTGTTTGCGCATTACATGTATGCATTTTCCTACATGATCAGAAAAGGGCGCCAGTTGCCCTGAACTGGAGTTAAAGATGGTTGTGAGCCACCAGGTGGATGCTGGGAACTGCATCTGGGTCCTCTTCTAGAACAGCAAATGATCTTCACCCCTGAGTCGTCTTTCCAGGCCAAGGAAACATTTTATTTTACTTTTAAAAAGCCTGTTTTTTCTTTTTTAAAAGACATTTTCTCTCTTTTAAGCCAATAAAGCTGAAAGGCAGCTATGTGACAGAACATCTGACAGAGTGACTTATGGGAGGGAAGATTGTTTTAGCTCTTGGCTTGAGAAGGTTGCAGTCCATCTCAGCAGGAAGCCATGGCACAGTTCATGGCAGGAAGAACATGGGGTGGTGCTTCACATGCTAGCTAACCAGGAAGCACAGGTTATGGTCATGCACAATTTTTAAAGCCCCATCTCTTGCAACCTCCTTCTGCTAGACAAAGTCAGTCTTCTACAGCCTGCAAGATAGCACCACAAGCTGGAGGGCAAGTGTTCAAGCCATGAGCCTGTGGGGAACATTACAGACTGAAACCACAAGAAGATAGGAAATTTACAAAGCCCCTCATTTTGGCTAGGCTTGCCTGTAATGCTAGTTCTGGAGAGGTTGAGGCTGGAGGATCGTGAATTGAAGACAAGCCTAGGTTACATAGCAACGTACTGTCTGAAAACAAAACAAGATAAACAAGACCCCCAAATCACCTGCTCTTGCTCATTTACCCGTCTACTGTTTGCAAGTAGGATGACCACTGTGCTATCCTTCCTTCCATCCCCCTTTTGGCTAGCACAGCCGTTACTACACTGTTCTTCCCCATTTTCTTTCTCCTCTTTCAAACTACCTGATGCAGTTTTAGAAGAGGTTATAACCACTGGGTCCTTTGTTTCCTACCCTAAAACATACATTTCTGTTCACGTGGGAAAATCTGACTTTATGTGCCTTATGTGGGTGCCTAAGTCGAGTCACGATAGAGACAAAGCCAGAGCCAGACCCATGGCTGGATAGAGACAAAAGCTGAGACAAACTGTACTGAGCACATGATGTTGGGATACCTGGAATCCTTGTTCTGTGTGACCGTGTGTTCGGACCATGTCCTCAGATACACTGGGAAAGCAGCTGTGCTCCATGAACTTAGATTGCCTCTTGTGATGCTCACATGGAAATGCATCCCCCAGCACACCACATTTACAATTCAGTAGACAGAGCTGTGGTCTGCCAAGTGCTGTCATGACAGGTACCCAGCTGTTCCAGTTTACGATGCCAGGGCCTCATTGGAAAGCACAGAAGATTCCAGTATCCATTGGACGATCTCAGTGCCAATGGTGAGATACTTCCCTGTAAGGATTAGCTTTAACTGTCAACCTAACTCAAGCTAGAATCACTATGAAAAGAATGTCAACCAAGGAATGATTTAGATATATCGGATTGTAGGTTTGTCTGTGGGGGTTTGTCCTGTTGGTTAATTGACCAAGCCTACTGTGGGCAGCACCATCTCTAGGCTGGGCCCCGAACTGTATGAGTAAAGAAGTCTAGCTGAGCAAGCAAGTAGTCAGCGTGTGTGCATTGTGCATTTGTTTCTCTCTGTCCTTGACTGTGGATGTCATGTGACTAGCTGCTTGCGTTCCTCTTTGGACTTTACCTCAATAATGGGCTCTAACCTGAAATCTTAAGTCAAATAAAAATTCTTTCTCCTGCTATGTTGATTTTCAGAATATTTTATCACAGCAGTAGAAAAGAAACCAGAACACATTGTGAATTATCCGTTAGAGAAGCCCCAGGGAAATCCAAACCAGCTCAAGCTATTGCCGTTGCTTTCGGATGCTCATCATAACTAGATGGTACGACTCTATTGATGAAGACACAACACATGTCGGTTGCAGGGCAGAGAATAATAAGGCCATAACTGACTTGAAGACTTCCACATTGCTGGCTAGTTAGCACAGTACTGAAAGCTGCTATTCAGGCCTGTCAGGGAGAAAAGCTATCAATGGTATTCATCATCTGTGAACCCTGAATGTTATAATCATCTGAGAGGCAAGATGTGTCCATTAGTGCTAGAGTGGCATGAAGGTTACGGAATAACTAACTGCTTTCTGGTCAAATTTTGAGGTCAGAAGTAAAGAAAGAAATCCATGCCTGACACTGCAAACCTGGTCAAGAGCTCATGGGTTGCGCCATGGGCCCTAGGGTGGAAACCTATTACTGTTCTGCTATTGTATGCTGTCAGACTGCCTCATCTTCATTTAAGGTTACAGTCATGGATTTGTGGGGCTCCCAACCTTAGCCAGAGAAGCATCTTTCTGTAGTGTAACAGTTAATGCAGACTCACAACTGGGCAAAATTCCAAGAATAAGTGTCTGTGGGTTGCTCAGCCCTCTAGGACATCTGTATCCCCTTGCCCTCTGAAAGGCTCAGGAAGTGACTCAGAAAGGGGGCTGAAAGAATGAAGACCCACCCTGACTGTGGGTGACACCTTCTGCTGGGCGTGGCAGAGGGAAGACTCTCCCACCTCACTGGCCCTGCCTTCCGTCTTGCCCCCGAGTAAATTTGCCCTGCCGTTGCTGTGCTATTTCCTTCGCTTCTATCAGAACCCGCACTTCCAGGTTTTCCCTGTAGTCTTGGGACTAGTTGCTCTCCAGTAGCCTTCCAGGATTCTGTCATCAGATCGGAACTGCGGAGGCATCCAGTGTTGTGGACAGAACAACTGACATTGTGCTCCTCCTCTTGCCAGTGAGAGTCAAGGACCCAGTGATAGGTATCTTAGCTTTCAGGTATGACTGTTGTCAGGGAGAACCCTGACTAGGGTAGTGAGTGTTTGTCTATTCAGGTCACAGATACTTGCTGTAGTGAGAAGTGAAACAGAAAAATTAGGAAATGCCGCTATGCTGCCCCCTCTCATCCCACTCCCCCATAATGGTAGCTTTCAAATTTGACTCTAAAAATTAATCATACAACTAACATAATAGTTACATTTCTTGAATATAATTTCAGATTTAGTTTTGTTTCCAAAAGCTTATTCTATAACAGTGACTAGTTTTCTATGGTTGCTACAGCAAGGGATCACACACTTAACAGCTTAAAACAATAGGCTTTTATTTTTCCACAGTTTTCAGGAGAGAAGCCCAACCTTAAGGTATCAGCAGTTGCAGTGTTGACTCCTTCTGAGGCTCTGAGGGAGGGGCCTCTTCTCTGGACACTCTGGGTGCTGTTAGCTTGTGGCTACATCTCTTGTCTTGGCATGGCCTTTTAATGCCACAAAGTTCCCTTACCTTTAAGGCACCAGTCACTTGCCTGTGGTCCACCAGACATGCTGGCTATTCTTCCTTTAATTACTCTGCAAAGAGTCTATTTCAAATAAAGCTACATTCACAGATCCGAGGAGTTAGAGCTTGCACACATCTGTTTGGGTGACGCAGTTCAAGCATACATTTTGCTCTCAGCATATATGAATGCTAAGTTAGACATTTGTCATTGGGTATGGTTATGTCCTCAGAGCTTCTCAAGCTGTAGAAAGAGGGCATTAGAGCCAACTTTTTGACGATGTTTTGGGCAGCAGCCACCTGTGCTACTGCAGGAGCTGATACCTTGGCACAGGTGCTTTTAGCGCAGGTAAGGGATGAACCACACTGCGGGGGACCATAACTATGTTTTTGTGTTGTCAGCATAGGCTACATCATGCCAGAAGGAGGGAGACTTGGAGACCCTGAATCCTTTCTCAGGGAAGATATTTTTCTCTTCTTCATTGTTTGGTTTGGAAGTACTAGAAAGCGTTAAAATGTGCTTGAGTTTCATGTGTTCATCAGAGTCTATCAAGGAAATCCTTTCTTATAGAGAGAATGGATTCTGTTTTTGGTCGACTTTTGAATGTATGAATATGCACCACGTGTGTGCAGTGTCCAAAGAGGCCTGAAAAAGTTACTAGATACCCTGAGATTGGAATTACAGACGGTGGTAAACCAATATGTACATGGTGGTAACCAGTCCCAGGTTGTCTGCAAGAGTAGCAAGTGCTTTAAACCACTGAGCCGCCTCTCTAGCCCCTTCAGAGAGTTCTCAAGAGGTAGGTAGGTAATACAGAAGCAGAACCTTCTTGGCCCGTGAGTGATGAGGTGCCATCAACATATTGGGCAGTTCCATTTGGTGTTTCAGGTAGGAGGAATTGGAGAGAGCAGATGGAGTTCAAAGCCGCAAAGAGGGAGCTGATGCTACAAGCCAGACACAAGAGGATGAGTCTCAGTATAGGGCTTGGTGGGGGTCTGTTACAGAAGGTAAGTTTAGGGGATAGAAAGTGCATGGGTTAAAGCTGAGGACAGAGGGATAACGAGCCCAAGTGTGTGATACAGAGCCATGAGCACTGACCACATAGGAGGCCTATGCAGATTGAGTTGTCTTCATTTTCTTCTTGGCTTGGCTTCATTTGTCCGCCACTTACTTTAGCTTCATGTGGGCTCTTTAGCCTGTTACTGTCTTGCTTCACACTAATCACAAGTGGCTGCTATTGCCCAAATGTGACATATTCAATTTAGGATTCTGCCTGTTAGTCCCCTGCTGCATCATTGCTGAAGCATCTTCCCCCCTTTGCTTGTTAATGTGTCATTTTCCAGGGAGTTGCTCAAGCTGCAGACATCCGTGGAAGTCTCTGGGCTCTAAAAGGACTCCTTTTTAATGGGAAGCGTGTCTAGTTGAGATCGTGGTGCGCATGCACTTAATTGGTTGCTAAACTGCGGTGATGTGGTAGCCCAGGAAAGCATTTCAGGATTGGCAGTGTGTTTTGCAGTCTGAATAGAATGGACTACTGAGGTTGAATCCACGGTACTGCCTTGTGTCAGTCAGGTATGAGGATCGAGCCAGACACTCGGGAAGGCTCTGGTTTTTAAAAGCAAACTCAGTGGTGACTTTACTGAGCTATGGTAGTGTGTTCTGTGCTGTGAGTATTCTGTGAACATGGATATTCTAGAAAGGTCTTTCTGAATGGGGTTGGAGAAGGTGGCATAATACCGAACTTCTATATGAGTGAGTTTGGGTGGCCTGTGTCACACAGTAGGTTGCTTTGCTTTAGGAGCAGGTCAGATCTCTAGTTCTTAAACAGAAACCACAGAGGATGGTGGCCTCAGATTGCCAATAGAGTTTCTGCCCAAAGGGTGACTTGTTAGGCTAGTAGCATTCATGCATTGTGGCGTGCACAGCGGGGACAGAGGAAGAGAAAAAGGCACTTTCTAACAATCATGTCAATATGCTCCCATTTGCATGTCATCATTGAGATAATAGAACTGCAGAGATAAAGGAGAGATCAGTGGTCCCCGAAGGGAGCTGGAGTCAGGACAGGTGTGCCTGTGAGGAGGCCACACACAAGGAGAACACAGGAGCACACTGGGCCAGAACACTCTTGCATTTGGCTTGTGCAAAGTTATATAAAGTTATGCTTGAATCAAATTAAGTAGAACTACATACCTGTACACACACGACCAGTAAAGGCCAAATGAAATTAATAGTCTGGTTAACAATATCACACTATCAACTTGATGGTTTTTTATAATATTATACTTGAATTATGTAAGGCATCACTATGGAGGAAACCTGCCTGCATGATGCAAGAGGCTCTATATGCATTAAAAAAAAACCTTCCTGTGATATACAATCAATTCAAAACAATAGGTTAAAACTGAAACACATTCATAGCACATACTAAAATTTTATATTCATCTGCAATTCAATTTTCATCTGAAGGTGACATTTCTTCCCAAAGTGTGTCTTCTTCTTCTGAGTGGCTAAGCTTTATCTTTACCATGCGTCAGTTAAAGTCAGAAATTGACAGAATAAGGAGGAAGGAAGGGAGAGAACAAAGCAGTTGCTGTCTATCCAGTAGGGCTCTAGGATGCGGCAGGGTTAGAGTGGATGCCGTCTGCTATTATGTTTAGCATTTGTGAGGATGCTGTCTGTCACATTTGAAGACCAGGCCCCTGAGCAGCAGAAACATATTATATGTTACTGCTTGAAATTGCCTTTTTTTCCTCCACAAAGTAGAATGAACTCATGATCCATCCAAGTTGTAGGGCAAATGCACAGCTTTGTTGGTGTGGTAGCTCCTGGACAATTTGCTTGTTGGTCCTTGATGTTCTTTTTCCTCTTCTCTTCTCTTCTCTTCTCTTCTCTTCTCTTCTCTTCTCTTCT
>NW_021604576.1:19145157-19184550 GCF_004785775.1 Grammomys surdaster
TCTTCTCTTCTCTTCTCTTCTCTTCTCTTCTCTTCTCTTCTCTTCTCCCCTTCGTTCCCCTTTCCTCTCCTTTTCTCTCCTCTCCTCTCCTCTCCTCTCCTTTCCTCTTTTGTTCGTTTTTCCTAATTTGACACAAGCTAGAGTCATCTAGGAAGAGGGAACTTCAATTGAGAAAGAACGTCGTCGATTGGCCCACAGGCAAGTCTGTGGGGGGCATTTTCTTTATTGATAATTGTCATGGGAAGGTCCAGCTCACTGCACTGTGTGAGCCCTGGGCAGGTAGTCCTGGGCACTATAAGAAAGCAAGCTGAGCAAGCCTTGAGGAGCAAGCCAGTGAGCAGCACTCCTCCATGGTTCCTGCTTCAGTTCCTGCCTCCAGGTTCCTGTCTTGAGTTCCTGCCCCAAACTCCCTGGATGATGGAGTTTAACTGTAAGCTGAAACAAAGCCTTTCCTTCCCAAGCTGCTTTGGTCTTGGCATGGAAACCTGACTGTGTTGTTACAGAGTTTGCTTCATTACCCATGTGGTGTGGTCAGTTCCAGTTTGGGGTGCTTATAAATAAGGCTGCTATAAACTTTGGTGTATATATTTACACAATCTTTACACATTCTAGGCACAACTTAAGTTTTAAATGTGTTGATTGAAACTGTTTGGGAGAGAATACAGACTGAAAGGAGTCTGTGATTCATATTTATCATTTTCCTAACAATTTCACAAAGCAAAAGATTTGTTTTATTGAAGTATAATTTATCAGTTCTTTCTTTTATAAACTAAACCTTTTGAAATTCACGTTTAACTCTCTTTGTCTAGCTGTAGCTTAAGAAGACTATCATCTTTTACAGGCATTTAAATTCTCATCGATCATAAAAGAGATAGAAAGAGGCAAAAAAACAACAATAATTAGGAAAAATAGAAATTAAATAGCAAAATTGTCTGCTTAATATGATGGTATCAGTAGTTAAAGCCACCTGACAAACCGAGCACCCTCCTTAGAAGGCAGAGCTTGTCAAGTTGAAGAAAAAAATGGACAACTATGTGCTATGCGTGAGTACACTGTGCTCCAACATGCAAATAGTTATAAGTTAGTAAAGGACTGAAAACAGGCTGTGAGACAAGATACCAAGAGCTTATCGGCTACAACATCACACCAGAAAGATTAATAAGAATGAAAGGTTGTCTCATAATTGCAAGAAGGTCAAGAACATATAGTAAACAAAATGATTATGCATTTCATGTCTGGACCTATAAGTACATAAAGCAGGAATAAATAGGCAATTGAACAGTGCCACTTAGTGACTTCAGTGGTCTGCTCACATTAAACAACAGAAGAGTCAGACAAGCCAACAGGAATACGTAAGACTTCAAAACATCTCCGAGCCAGCCTGGTCTGGCAGAGAAGACTCCATCCTAAGACTGCAGAATGCTCAGGTTTTCAAAGTGTACACGTCGCACTCTCTGAGTTAGAGTGTGTGCTGAGCCAGAATTAAATTAGAGAATTAAAGAGTCACAATAGAAGATGCTTGGCAAAATCAGGCTATTTAAGTCAGCACAATTCTGAAAAGCCCACATGTCTGAGAAGAGTACAAAGAAAAAGATATCCTGAATCGATTAGGAGGGACCGAGGC
The DNA here is from genome assembly GCF_004785775.1 of Grammomys surdaster. Classification (NCBI taxonomy): domain Eukaryota; kingdom Metazoa; phylum Chordata; class Mammalia; order Rodentia; family Muridae; genus Grammomys; species Grammomys surdaster. Next base: position 19,146,782 of record NW_021604576.1, read on the forward strand.
CCAAATGCAAAAGTTTGGGGGAAAAAAACTTGAAGTAGCATTGGCAGGAAGTGAATGAATTGTCAGAGGCAAGAGCCTGTGCTCACAGCCTCAAACTCTAGAAGAGAACAGCCTGGTACCAAACTTGCAGAGCAAATCACAAAGAACAAGAGACACCAATGAAACCACGAGCTGAGTCTTCAAAAGACAAGCAGAACTGATAGCTTGTATGATTGACAGAGAAGATTGCTGCACTTAGCAATCAGATGATCCTAGCTTGATATTTTAAGTCCTGTATGCCAACCAATGTGAGAAGGCAGATGCAATGGAAGTTACTGGAGAACCCTGAAGACAAAAATGGCCACAAAGGGAAGTGAAGATAAATCGAGAGACTGAAAACCTTCTCACATGACAAGGTAAAACATTTCTGGGATAGATTTAAGAGGCTAGAGAGATTGTTAGGGACAGTATTGGGAGATTTGGCTGAATCTGCTGGAAGACCATGTAGTTAGGCCCAAGATCTTGGTTATAAATATAAGAACTCTTCATTTTCGACAGCAGCAATGGCTCATGTGTCAGGACCTTTCAGAATTGCAGCCTCTGGGTTCCTGCTCTGGTCACAGCCTCTACAATTGCATGAGCCAAGTTCCCCTGCTAAGCATTTTAGTGTGCACGCCCTACTGGTTCTGCTTCTCTGCTTGCTCAGTGGAGACACATCACCTGTGAGGCCTTCCGAGGTACAGTTCCTTGTGATCCACTCTATTCCACAAATATTAAGTTGAATATTTGAGAGTAGTTAAAGAAAAATGATACTCTAAAAACTAAGTCGTATTTTTATGGCCAATTGACCATCAAAATAGCTGTCTACATAAAAACTTATAAATGAATATTCATAGCCTCATTGTAACAGCCCAAACTGAAAGGAACCTAGACTTTTACTGATTGGCAAATGTACATGAAACTATGCTATAGTCATAGAATTAGATACTATTTTGCAACAAAAGGAACAAAATATAGACACATGCTACAATGAGAATGAACCACTTTTGTGAGCAAGTAAGTTTATTTTTATGTTGCGTCCTCAATTGAAGCATATTCTGTGGGGATTAATTTTTTTCTCTTGATGAAAGCAATCCCCATGATTTTTTTAGTTTACTGGAAAAAAAAAAAAACAACAGAATTGACTAGCCTGCACCCATGAGGGGGGTGGGTTCCCAGAGGCTGAACCACCAATCAAAGAGCATACAAAGGCTGGACCCCCCAATAATGTAGCAGATGTGCAGCTCTGTCTTCACATGGGTCCCCCAACTACTGGAGCTGGGACTTACTCTGACACTCTTCCTTGTCTGTGGACTGCCTCTAACTGGACTGCCTTATTTGGCCTCAGTAATAGAGGTTGTACCTAGTCCTGCAGTGACTTGAGGTGCCAGAGTAGGTTGGTATCTGCTCTGTGTGTGTGTGTGTGTGTGTGTGTGTGTGTGTGTGTGTGTGTGTGTACTCCTTCTTAGAGGTGAAGGGGAAGGGTGGTGGGTGGAGGGGCAGTGTGAAAGAGAGATGGAAGAGGGGGGCTGCGATGGGGATGTAAAGAGAGTAAATAAATTAATGGAAAAAGAGGAAAGAAAACCAAATCCCTTCCACAAACCTCCTATCCCATCCCCCGCTTCTATGAGGGTGTTCTCCCACCCAATGATTCCAGATAAGGCAGCCCTCTGCTACATATGCAGCTTGAGTCATGGGTCCTTCCATGTGTACTCTTTGGTTGGTGGTTTAGTCCCTGGGAGCTCGGGGGTGGGGGGGTGGGGGTGGGGGTCTGGTTGGTCGATATTGTTCTTTCTATGAGGTTGAGTCTACTGAGTCCTCATGTAAACTGTAGTTACTGAGGTAACTGTAGGTACCACAGTCTAGTTTTGCTTCAGTCTTTTGCATAGGATTTCTGGGGCTGATCATAGTTTAAGACTGGTGTCTGATTTTCTGGTTCTGTGATCTCACAGTTCCACCAAAGCCTGGCTCCCAGTCAGGTAGTAGCTCAGCAGTGTGGAGCTAAAATGGAACTCAGCTGAACCCATCCGAACTCTTTTCATGTAGGGAGCTTTGGGGATTGAGGGGCCCCTCGCTGTGATCACTATGGTAATCGGACTAGCAGCCCGGGTTCAGCAGAGTCTAGGGAAGTGTGGAGACACCAGATATCACAAAGGCAGAAACGTTTTCTCATTCTCAAGTGCACGGGGGAAATCAGGCACTGTCTGATGCTGAGATTACTGCCGTCGACGGAGTGTATAAGAGTCAGTCGGATTTCGATTTTGAAACTCCTCATTTGAAACTTGCTTATCGTTGTACCCACTGATTTTCATTACAGGCCTGTTATGCTTGTCAACGGGTGGCCACAACCCACAGCTGACTTCTTCGGTTATCAGACTCGTCCAGCCCCAAGTGCGGCTTCCCCTGTGCCCCACGTGTCCAGCCAGAAAGGGGCTCTTTGGCTCACACAGCCCCTAACTCAGGAAACCACAGCTGGACAGTACTCCCTGCTGTTTGACTTGTCATCCTTGGATATTGTCAGCAGCTAAAAGAAAATCTATCTGCAGAGGAATAGGAGCAGGAGAGAGGGATCCAGTGAGGGAGGCCTCAGTCCCAGCGGGAACCCGGTCATCTCTGTAGCCCACTGCAGAAATCCAGTTGCTTCTGAAGGCACACGGATGAGGCAGAGCCACTGTTGACATGTGTTAGATAATTAAATGACTGGGCCCAAATCACACCATTAAAGAGTGTTCCATTAAAATACTCAGATTTAAAAGAGAAATGAAGGAAATAGAGAAAATGTCTTTAACGTTTGGTGTGCCAAGAACAGCCTGGTCCTCAAGTTCTGAAATGTGGTGGCTTAATTTTTGCATATATATATATGCATATATGCATATTAATATATATGTTATCATTTTCAGTGTTTTTTTTGTGAATTCATCTGGCTAAAATTTATTTTAAATTTCAGTTAGATTTTTTTATTATTATTAATTTGAGGTTCGAATCATTGGCATTTGTCTTAACTGAGTTCCTGCTCTTACTCAGGTCGCCTAGGTTCATGATTTCTATTTCTGCTGCCCGGAAATAGTTTTAAATTTTCTTCTTTTCAGAAAAACTTCTAAAATCAGAACAAAAACATTAACACCAACAACAAACCTTTATAACAATGGCAGTGGCGGCAGCGGCGGCTGTGGCAAGTCATCCTGACTGTGGGGAGTACGTGGGCGGACATCTCAGGTTAAATAAAGGGTCAAACCCAAAAAGAACAGCAGGATTCATATCTCTCAGCTTCCCAGCTGCAGATATTATAGAACCAGCCGCCTCCTACTCCAGCCACTATGACATTTCTGCCATGATGTACCATCAAACTGTGAGTCAAAATAAACCCCTCCTTCACCAAGCTGCCAGGGTAAAGTCTTTCTTTTCAGTAGTCAGACAGGTAGCTAATAGAACATTTCCCCCCAGAATTTAAACATTTAGACACGTTGTACAATGTTGTTCAATGAGCCTCGAGTGTACCTTTCTTTTCATTGATCTTACTCAACGAGTTCTTTCTGCCTTGCACTTCATGTTCCTGCACTCCGGTCAGGCTCGGTGGTTGTTTTGCTCTGCTTTTCTGGTGAACTCTCAGGAGTACTTGCCACCCAGGTTCTGACTTCGTCTGTTGCCTACAATACCACTGGCTCTTTTCTACACTACCTCTTCCATCGTTTTTCTCTGCCTAAGCCTGTTAGTGGTGTTGGCTCCTGGACCCAGCTTGGTGAGTCTCCACTTCAGATGTTCCACTCAGAAAAGGCTACACCTGCTCCAGGTTCTGTGCCTGGCAGGGCAACCTTGCTGCACTAAGAAGCTTTATTCTTTCTGGAAATGGAGTCCTATCAGATTTGTTCAATAGCATCTGAATTACTCTGTAGCAACTATGGAATATTATTAGCAGAAAGTGTTGAAATGAAGTCAAGCAAATGAAAAGAATTTACTTCTATGTAACCTTTTTATTTTTTGTACATACTTCAGACAAAACTTATTGTAACATATTTGAAATGGCTTTTTTTGGATCTCTTTTCTTCTTTCTTACAATCTGGTGTGAGCTTCCCAGGAAGGCTTCTTAGTAGCTCTCATAATTCTGTTTCATCTGCAATATACCTGTTCAGCTCACAGATGGTCCAACTTTACTTTTTCATGGTTGAGATGAAGTTTCTTTTAGATCCCACTATAGTAATAATCTCAGAAAGATTCACAGACTTAAATTGCTATCTTAGGTGGTGACTGCAAGAGTTTTGTTTCTTTCTTTTTATAGTGGCAGTTCAAGTTCATCTTAGTCATTTTAATTAACTCTTACTGCCCCCATTGCTTTTCCAAGTGAATACTTTGTCTCAACTCTACAACAAATTGTTGTGCTTTTTTATAAAACCACATATTTGACACTGTCTAAATCCTAAGCTAACACTGTGGTCAACTTGAGATAACTACAAAGCACACATAAACACTATTCTTCATAGCATCCAAAAAACTGTCAAAGCAATACTGAGTGGATTCAACAAAAGGAAAGATAATGTATGACACTCAAGAAAGACTTTAGGGGAAAAAGTGAGAAACATGAAACTCTAGACATCAAAGGGTCTTCAAAGACTATTCAATTCAACCTCTTACTTTATCAATGACATAGAGGCTGAGAAAGTCAACATGACCTGTGCATGTACATGACCTGTGTGTGTACATAACGTGTGCATGTACATGACCTGTGTTTATACATGTGATCTGTGAATGCATATGACGTATGCATGAACATGAAGGTTGTACTTTGAGCAGAATGGAAACTAAACAGGTATAGGAGGCCACCTGGTTTTAGGCAGATCATATCTTTCTTCTGGAAATGTTCTGCTAAAAGATTTTTTTTAAAGAATTATTTTTGCAGTATACTTCAAGTTCACCATCCTGGTAAGACCCACAAAGCTACCCATCTGTCCTATGGGCATAGATATATCTAAGTCACTCAGTGTCCTTCTATTGGATTTTAAATTTTGACTAAAGGAAAGACAGAAGGACCTCTTTATTGGCCAAGTTGGGAAGAGCTGAACTGCACAATGTCTTAGTAATTGAACGGATGGAGAAGGAAGGGTGTGTACGGATGGAAATTCCAGGCAAAGAAGTTAAGCCAAGAATCTGAGGCTTGAGAGAATGGACACTTTAGTAGGTCAAGGATAATCAAAGCCAAGAGTGCTAAGAGATCACAGGATAGGTCCCCGAAACTGAAACCTTCTGGTATCTTAACAGGAAGAGCTCTGGGGGCGTGATGGGACTATGATGGGGGAGGGGGCTCTGCAGCACCATTCACACTGTTCCTGGTGCACACCGTTCCCACTGTGGTCAACTAGAACATACAAATACTGTACACTTCTCTTGTAGGTCTTAGTCATGAATTCCCTCCTGAAGTTAAAAAGGTACACTGACTCATTCACAGAGGATATAAAGCAAAAAGAAAATGTTAGCTGTAATTAAGTTTAAAAAGTTGCTTCAGTATCTTCACACCTTTGCTGCTTCAAGTATTTCTGAATTCTGGGGAGACTGTGCCAGCTTCGCGCCGTGCCGCTCTTCTGAGCACAGCCCTACTGGAAGCTTCATCTCTGTGCTATTTCTGTTTCTTATCTGGAGACTCTTGAGCTTACCAGGCATACTTCCTCTCATCTTATTTGATTGCATTATACCTGTATTTTACCGCACACTTTTACCACATCCAATTTAGTAGACTTGTGTGGACTTCCTGTCAAGACGAGAGGAAATTGCTGATGCATGTAAGCCAATCCGAATGGTACCCTGTTGTTAGACTCCAAGAGCATGAAAGCTCATCTCAGCCTAGCTGTCAAGACTCAGATAGTTTAAAAAAAATTATTCTGCAGGGCACACTGGTCATGAGTCACAGGATAGATGGACAAGGGTGGAGAGGCACAGTGTGTGACAATCTTGTCATCCTTGTCCAGTTGCAGTCCTACTTGTGTGATGGCTGCCTTACAGTAGGGGTGTTAGTCAGAAACCCATTTTTCCCTTTCTGTCACATAATGAAAATGAAACTATCTAGCCTGGTTTCCACGGATTTTAGGAGAATGGCTGAGAACAGTGTTCTCAAATGTGAGTTATTTTAGCATGGGTAATGGAAGGGAACCAGGAAGTCATTATACACTTTCCATGGGCCATCAAGGGCTTTCTCACTGATGCCAGTCACCAGGAAATGATCAGCCATGTGAGAGCTGCCTGTGTCTCCTCTCCTCTTCTAGCTGATTCCTGGTGACTTCTTATTCCTTTTTTTTCTTCAGGTTTTCTTTGTTTCTGTGCCTTTGTTCTATGACCTTCCTTTTAGCTGCTTTGCATATCTTATTACACTCTCTATTGCGTTAACAGAAAAACAAAACAAAAAACAAACAAACAAAAAACCAGATCAGGCTAGACATTTAAAAAAAAAAACAGGAAAAAAATAGTGTTCAAGTGTTCCAAGCCACTGACGTAGCCTAACTGACAGTTACTAAGTGTTTGCTCAGAATCGTGGCTACACTTGGACCATAAATGCTGAGTGGGTATGCTTGCTCATACATTAGCCTCTGAGGGTGACAGACTGGAGCATGCCTGGAGAAGAGTGGGTGAATCTACAGTCTGCTGGGCAAGAGAGATACCAAATTAAGACTGAGAATGATCTGCTGATTAGCAAGCACTTGTCCTTTCATTTTTAAAGTAGTAAGCCTTTTCTCCAGAAAGGAAAATCCAGAACAGCTCCTAGTATATGTTATTAGTATATAACATTATTATATACTAATATATATATCATATATTGGTTATATAACATAGCATATTCAGCTAATGGCTGAATCATATTTTCTTATTAAACCAAAGAATAAAGAGATGACTCTCCACCCCTACCGGTCTAGGTCTTGAAAGCCTGCTTTGATTGGTAACAACGTTTGTCTGTAAAGTATCTTCCTCTTCCATTTTCTGCCATCTTCACAACCATAGACTTAGCTCCAGCTCCGAAAGTTGGAAGCCATCTTTGCCTAGTTCAGTTAAATAGCCAAACAAATAGGTCAGCTTTACCTGGCCTAGCTCTGGTAATCCAGCTCCTATATGGACCCAATCTAAGGCGAGTCAGGTTTCACATCAGACATACAACCAAAGAAAGAAGCTCATATGTCCAAGTCACAACACAAAAACAAAGGCCAACACAGCATATTTCCCATCAAACCCACTAGTCCAATGGACATGTTCTCTAATGAGAATTACCTAGATGAATCCCAGGACACAGAATTTAAAGAAAAACTATGAACTTTATCAGAGAATTTGAAGTGTTTAAAGAAGACACAAACCAACACTTTATTGAACTTCAAGAGGGTAATAGTAAATGCTTGAATGATGGGCAAGAAAATACAAGTATATAGCTGAACAATTCAGGACTTAAAACTAGAATTCAGTAAAGAGATAGAAATATTAAGGAGAATGTACACTGAAGTGAAGATGGAATTTGAAACCTCAATAACCTCATAACCAAATGCAGTCTGAGGAGGAAAGGGATGATTTTAGCTTATAATTCTCAAGTCACACTCCATTTCTGAGGGGAGTCAGGCAGGAATGCAGAGGCAGGAACTGAAGCAGAAGCCATGGAGAAATGATGCTTGCTTGTTCATCATGCTTTCTTATAGCACCCAGGACCACTAGCCCTGGGGAGGGGGCATAATATCCCACACTGAGCTATCACCAATCAAGAAAATGCACCATGGGCTTGGGCACAGGCCAGTCTGGTGGGGGCATCTTCACAGTTAAGGTTCTCTCTTTCAGCCTATGTCAAGTTGACACAAGACTAGTCAGCATAGTTGATTTCTTGTTAAATAGACACACAAACACATTACTGTTATTCATAACCTTTCCTCTCTTTCATCCCTAAGACCTCCTCATTATTAATATCATAATATAAAACATTCCAATTTTTAAAAGCCCTTTAGTCTTTAAAAACTGAAACACTGTAAAAGTCCAGTTTCTTTAAATGCCAAAGCCTCTTTTAAATACAGGGTCTCACTAAAAAAATAAAAATAAAAATAAAAATAAAAATAAAACCAAAAAACAAAACAAACAAACAAACACCAAAAACAAAGTCTCTTTAAAACTCCAAATCCTCTCTAAAACTCCAAAATTTCTCTAAGAGATAGTCAAAGTCATAGCTATGAGGTTTCTACAAAGAAAACAACAAAACAAGTTAAATGCTTTTTTTTTTTTAAGAGGAAAGAAGAGCCACAATCAGAGCAAAGTAAAACCACTGTAGAGAGCTCAGTGTCAGACTCCTGGGGTCCTGTGGTCCTCCACAGGGCTTGGACAACCTGGCATAGAAGGTAGGTGTGGCCTGTCTCCTCAGTTCAGGTCAGCTGCACTCCAAGGCTACTCCAAGCCCTGGTGGTTATCCCATGCTGCTGGTATCTCCCATATGCTGGAATCTTCACTACAACCATGATGTACCTTCGCCAATAGCCTCTCCTGATCGCTCTTCAAGGACCCTTAACCCTGTCATGTGATGACAAACTTCAACCTCTCTCCATGACCCCCTGCAATCTTGGAGTTTTTACTGGTATTAAGGCTAAATCTTCACCAATGGCCTCTCCTGGCCTCTCATAGTGACAAGCCTCAGTTGCTTTCCATGTCTCCCTCCTGACTTCAAAACCAGTACCACATGGGAAACTCTTACACAGTCCAAAGTCTGGCTTTCAGCATGACAACTGTGGTCACTTCTGGAACATTGTATGCTGATCCTGAGAAATTTTTACCTCAGTAATTGCTGGTCTTTTCTTAATTACTGCTAATTTCCAGGCTAACCAATATAAATTGTTCCAGTAAATTAAAGTTTCTTATGGTGGCCCCTTTCTAGGCTTTCCTTCTAGCCCACCTCCATTTCTTTGACTCTGCTGATCCATAGAACCTCTCTCCAACAGGGAGTTACAGCCATAACATGAGCTGTCCTGGGGATCAGGTAGGGGACATTCATCCTTCTTCCTGTTCTCAGCTCTGGTCTTCTCAGATTTAACCTTAGTCCACTGTAGCCTGCCCATAGGAGTCTCTCCTCCTAACCTACCTCTATCCCCTAAGGACTTAGCCTCTTGGTTTGGACCCAAGGTCTCCCAACTTGTTCTCCTATATCCATTTCAGCATTTTCTTCTAGCTCATCTCCATTCCTTTGTGACTCCCCACAGACCTACAGACAAGTATCTTCCAGGAACCACACACCCACCACACTTGAATAGGATCCAGGTAAGTAGCATCAACCAAAGAACAGAACACTTACCTAATATATGAGACCAGATAGCTTCACCAAGAAACACCTCAAACATCTTGCCTCCAGATGCCTAGACCCCATAGCGTGAAATAACCAGGGCAATATGTCTCCTCCAGAAACCAGCAACCCTGCTGTGTTAGGCTTCAAGGAAATCAATTTTGCCAAACTACAAGACAAGGACTTCAAAATACCAATTAATACATTAAGATCTTAGAGAGGATATCAATAAATGCCTCAATGGGGGCTAAGAAAACATAAACAGCTGAATGAAATAAGGAAAACAATTCAAGATATTAAAGTAGAATTTAACAAAGAATAGAATCACTAAAGAAGACCCAAACGGAAAGAAAGCTGGAAATGAAAAACACAGAATATTAAACAAAACCCCCAGAAAGTAAGCCTTACCAACAGATTAAAAGACATGAAAAGAGATTTTAGGTCTTGAAGACAAAGTAAAAGAGATAGATAAGTCATAGAAAATGTTCATTCTAAAAAAACAAACAAACAAACAAACAAACAAACCAAAAAAACCCAAAAACCAAAAGCAGGTACAAAACATTCAGGAAGTTTGGGATATCATGGAAAGACAATATCTATAAATAAGGGATACAGAGGAAGGAGAAAAAAATAGGTTAAAAGCACAAGAAAATATTTTTAACAAAATCAAGAAAAAAATTTCCCCAAACAAAACAAAAAGATGTCTGTCAGTAAGAGGCCAAGTCACATATAAAGTCAGTCCTAGTAGAGTCACACACTCAACTTCTCAATGGAGACTCTGAAAGTCAGAAGGGCCTGATGGATGTACTACAACCTCGAAGAGACCACAGATGCCAGCATAGACTATTATACCCAGCAAAACTATCAATCATAATCAGTAGAAAAATAAAACCATTTCATGATAAAGACTAATGTAAGCAGTTTCTGTTTTCCAACCCAGAACTACAGAAGATATTAGAAGGAAAACTTCAGTCTGAAGAGATAATCTCTACCCAAGAGGAAAAAATAATCTCAGAACAGTTAGTCAAATGAAGGAAAAGATTCACACCATCAAAAAAGTAACAGGAATTAGTAAACAGTGTTCATTCATAACTTTTAGTATTAGTAATCTCAATTCCCTAATAAAAAGACTTAGACTCACAGATTAGATTAGAAAACAGGATTGATATTTTTGTTGCATCCATGAAACACACCTCACCGTGAACAGACATCACCTTAGGATAAAAGGATGGGAAAAAGTATTGAAAGTAAATAGAACCAAGAAGTAAGCAGGTGCATAGCTATTTTAATATCTGAAAACTATCATAAAATATAGGGAAAAACACTACAAACTCATTAAAAAGGAAAAATGATCAACCAAGAAGATATAATTTTAACATTTATGCACCAAACACAATGGCACCCAAGTTCATAAAAGAAATACTACTACAGCTAAAATTACATATTGATGTATTACATATTGCATAGTGATGGTGTTAGGTGGCGTCAATACTTTACTCTTTCCAATAGAGAGGTTATCCAGACAAAAACTAAGCAGAGAAGCCCTGGAGTTAAGTAACATCATAAATTAAGTGGACCTAACAGACATCTATAGACTATTCCACTCAAATATTAACAAATATATTTTCTTCTCAGAAGCTCACAGAAAAATTTCCAAAATTGACCACTTATTAGGACACAAGCCAAGATACAAAAATATTGAAATAACACTCTACATCTTATCTGACAACTATAGATTAAATCTGAATGTCAAGAACAACAGAAATGGCAGAATGTGTATAAAATCCTGGAATCTGAGCAACTCATTACTGAATGATAAGTGAATCAAGACAAATCAATAAGGAAATTAAAATCTTTTTAGGGTTGGATAAAAATGAAAACATAACATACCCAAACCTATAGGACACAATAAAGGCACTTCCAAGAGGCAAATTCATAGCACTAAATACCTATATAAAAAAATTGGAGAAATCTCACATCAATGGCAGACACTTTTCACATACTTAATGGAAGCTCTAGAAAAACAAAAATAAGTAATATTCAAAAAGTGTAGAGAGGAAGCAATAATCAAACTCAAGGACGAAATTAATGAAATAGAAAAAAAATTACAAAGAATTAATGAAAAAGTTAGTTCTTTGAGAAAATCAACAAGATTGACAAAACTTCATCTAAATTAACCAAAATACACACAGAAAAGATCCAAGTTAATAAAGTTAGAGATGAAAGGGGAGAGGCTACAACAGACACCAAGTAAATTCAGAGAAGAGTATGGCCATACTTTAAAAATCTTTATTCCACCAAACTGGAAATCTAGTGGAAATGAATGAATTTTTTAAATCAAGATGATATAAACAATTTCACTAATACTAGTGAAACAAAGCAGTAATTAAAATCCCTTCCCTTAAAAACCCAGGCCAAGATGGATTCAGTGGAGAATTCTACCAGCCCTTCAAAGAATTATAACACCAATACTCCTCAAAATATCCTGCAAAATGGAAATCAAAGAAATGTTTCCCACAGTTTTTTTAAATATGATACTTTTACCCTGATACCAAAACCCCATAAAGGCTCCCTTCTTCCCCTCAAAAAAACCCAGAAAACTACAAACCAATATCCTTTATGAATATAGGTGCGGAACTTCTCAATAAAATACTTACAAATCAAATTGCAGAACACATCAAAAAGAATATCTAGCATGATCAAGTTGGTTTCATCTCAGAGATGCAGGGATGGTTCAACATATTTAAATCAATAAATATTATTCACCACATAAACAGACTGAAAGACAAAACCAACTGATCTCTCATTAGATACAGACAAGGGCAGTGATAAAATCTACCATAGATAAAAGTTCAAGGGAAACTTAGGATATAAGGGATATACCTCAAAACAATAAAGGCAATTTATAGCAAGTGTACAACCAACATTATCCTAAACAGAGAAATGACAGTCATTTATCACTAAAATCAGGAAAAATACAAGGATGTCCACTCTCTCTAAACCTACTCAATATAGTGCTTGAAATCTTAGCTGGAACAATAAGATAACTAAAGAAAATCAAGCGAAAGGGGATACACATAGAAAAGGAAGGAGTAAAAGTATCCTTATGTGCAGATAGTATTAATTTATCCATAAAAGACTTTAAAGACTCCAGTAGAAAATTTCTAAAGCTGATAAACAATTTAAGTCACAGAGTGTGATACAAAACTAACAAACACACACACACACACACACACACACACACACACACCCCTGATAGCCTTTCTGTATATAAATTGCAGACTGAGAAAAAAACCAAGACATAATACCCTTCACAATAGCTTCAAAAATATATTGAAAAATCACTAACTAAACAAGTAAAAGACTTGTATATTAAAACTTAAAGACTTTGATGAAATAAATTGAAACAGACACTAGAAAATGGAAAGGTGCCTCATTCTGTCTTACTCCAGTCAGAATGACAATCTTACCTAAAGCAATCCAGAGATTCAATATAATTTTCATCAAAATTCCAACACAATTCTTCATGTAAATGAAAAAAATCCCAATCCTGAACTTGATATGAAATGACAAAAACAAAAAACAAAACAAACAAAAACAAAACCCAGGATAGTTAAAAACAATCCTGAGTAATGAAAGAACTGTGGGATGTGTTTCACCATCTCAGATTTCAAATTGTATATTACAGAGCTATAGTAATAAAAATAGAGTGATATTGGCATACAATCAGACATGTTGATCAATAGAATCGAATTGAAGACCCAGAAATGAGTTCATATACCTATGGACACCTAATTTTTGATAAGGAAGCCAAAAATATACACTGGAGCGAGGATAATATCTTTAACAAATGGTTCTGGTCAAACTGGATGTCTGAATGTAGAAAAGTATAATCAGAAATATACTTATCATTCTGCATAAAGTTCAGCTCCAAATGGATCAAGAAGGGCCTTAACATCAGACCAGAGACACTGACTGTGACAGAAGAGAAAATGGGAATAGCCTTGAACTCATCAAGACAGGAAAAGACTTTCTGAACATACTGATAGAGCAGGCACTAAGAGCAACAATTAATAAATGGGACTTCATGAAACTGAGAAGCTTCTGCACAGCAAGTGAAGTAATCAACCAGATAAAGAGGCAGTCTACAGAACAGGAGATCTTTGCCTGCTGTACATCGGACAGAAGTTTAATATTTAGACTATACAAAAAAACTAAAAAAAAACAAAAAACAAAAAACAAAACCAAAAGACCAAATGACTGAAGGAAGAGGAGGAAAGGAAGAATTGGAGGAGGAGGAAGAGGAGGAGGAGTTGAAGGAGGAGGAGGAGAAGGAAGAGGAGGAGGAAGAGGAGCAGGAGGAGAAAGAGGAGGAGGAGGAGAAGGAGGAGGAGGAAGAGGAGGAGGAGTAGAAGGAGGAGGAGGAGTAGAAGGAGGAAGAGGAGGAGGAGTAGAAGGAGGAGGAGGAAGAAAATGGCTAAGAAATGTTTAAAAGAATGTTTATCATCTCTAGCAGTTATGGAAAATGAAAATTAAAAAGCCTTGAGGATTCATCTTACTCCAGTTAGAATGTCAAAGATCAATGGAACAACAATAAATATTGATGAGGTTATAAGGAAAAAGAAATCCATTCACTGTTGGAGGATTGCAAACTGGTGTGGCCACTATGGAAACAAATGTGGAGAATTTTTAAAAAGTTAAAAAATAAATCTACCATATGACCCAGCTATACCACTTCTTGGCATGTACACAAGGGACTCAACATCCTACTCCACAAATGCTTGCTTATTTTCATTCTATTCACAACAGCTAGGGAATAGAAATAACGTAAATGTCTTCGAGTGAATGAAGGGATAGTGGAAACGTGGTATACATAAGTGATGGGTGTGTTTAGCAATAAGAAACACAAAAGCATGACTTTTACAGAAAACATATGGAAGTAGAGAAGATCATACTGAGGGAGGTTATCCAGACCCAGAAAGATAAATGCTACCGGTTCTCTCTTATCATAACTCCTAGCTATAAATCCTCAAACATGAGTACACAGCCCATGGTAGTTATCACAACTAGGAAGGTGAAAGGGACCATTGCAAGGATGAGGGACAGTTAGGGAACAGTAGAGACAGGGACAGGACTACAAGCGATCTGATCCAGGAAATGTCAAAGGGGGGCTCTTTTTAAAAAAATATTATTCTCTCATATATTATATACTGATGGCAGTTTCTCCTCCTTCCTCTCCTTCAAGTCCCTCCCCACTACCTCCCCTTTCCCCAGATCTCTCATCCATTCCCCTTCAGAAAAAAAGGGCAGACCTCGCAGAGATATCAACCACATGTGGCATATCAAGTTACAGTAAGACTAGGCACCTCTCCTCATATGAAGTAACCTAGTATCGTGGAAAGGATTCCAAAAGCTGCTGGCAAAACAGTCAGAGACAGTTTCTGCTTTCACCGTCAAGAGTCCCAAAGAACAGCAAACTGTACAACCATAACATGTATGCAGAGGGCCTAAATCTGACCCATGAAGTATCCAAATAGAATGATATCTATTTTATTTTCCCTTCCCAGGAATATTCAGGTCCTCCCCAACCCCCCTGAGCCTTCCTTGTTACCTAGCCTTTCTGGGTCTGTGGACTGTAGCATGATTAGCAAAAGGGGGCTCTTTAGGAGGAGCAGGGAGGTAAATGAAGAAGGTGGAAGGAGAATAAAGGGGATTAGCAGGGCACAATTATTATGGGGAAGTGGAAAAGGAGGGGCTCCTGAGGGAAGAGGAGTGACATAAACAAGGGAGAAGGCAGGGAGCACAAAATAACAGCACAGATGGCTGAAAATGCCACAATGGATCAGTCTTAACTATTTACCTAAAAAAATACGAACACATGTAATTCATTATATAAATATGCATGTATAGTTTTACTAAACTTCTCACCTGGGCTTATGGTGCTCTTTCCAAGAGCTAAACACCATCTAACATAAACCCTAGTACTAATTATGAGAAGGCAGGGCTATTCAGGACACTCTTAACACATACAGCTTGTTGATGTTACAGTTTATTACCTACGAGAGGTGCAAGGTAGCTCCCTATTGCTGAAGACAACATGTACTCTAGAAACAAGCCTCAGAAAGAAACACCTGAGCTAGAATTGACATGAATATCTCCTCCATAAGGACTAGCTTTCATTGTATAAAAGGTACAATGATAAAACCCTACAAGTGTAGTCATGGTACATATACTTTAGTGGCAACCAACTGCTCTGTAATTGGACTTAAGATTTATTCAACAAGATGGGAACCATGCCTGGTACTAGAAACTGCTAGTGAAATCATGGTTGGAGGAGAATCTACCATCACTAATTTATTAAACCAGAGTATCCTTAACAATAATCTATAAATATTTGGCCTTATAACTAC
The DNA here is from genome assembly GCF_004785775.1 of Grammomys surdaster. NCBI lineage: Eukaryota > Metazoa > Chordata > Mammalia > Rodentia > Muridae > Grammomys > Grammomys surdaster. The sequence goes on from NW_021604576.1 coordinate 19,162,487, forward strand.
AGATACAATGTATCTGGAAATTAAAAGGGGTAGCCAACGATAATAGAGAAGAAAGACAATTGGAAGAGCTTATGCCTGCTAATGTCAAACTTACAGTATGCCGCCATACCTTTAATACTAGCCCTTGGGAGGCAAAGGCAGGAAGATCTCTGTGAGTTTCAGCGCAGCCTGGGCTACACAGTAAGACCCTGTTTCAAAACCAAAAGGAAGCAAACAAAATAACAAAATACCCCAATGATGAAAACAAAACCCACTTGCAATAGAATCAGAATAATAAAGGCAACATCCTCTTTAAAAGGGAGAGTAAAGTAGAACACTCCTACACACACACACACACACACACACACACACACACACACACACACGACCCATACATCTATCCTCACAAATGTGCTTTCATAATTTGGTCAAGAAAAAAAATAACCTTTTAAACGAATAGTTCTATATTCACAGTTGGGTCAAAAATATCAAACATCGGCCCCCTACCTCACACCATAAGCTAAAGTTAATTCTGAGTGGCCTGTTGACTAAAGCGTAAGAAGAACAACAATGAGGACTTCTTGAAGTAGACTGGGATAGGTAAAGATGATTTAGCTAGGGCACACAAGCTATCAAATACTAAGAGAATCAACATTAGAATTAACTTCTCACTTGCAAAAATCAGTACAGAAAAATGAAAAGGCATGCACAGAATAGCTCCAAAACATAACTGACATGCCATCCATATCTAGAATCTATTTTAAAATTCTGAAAGCAAATAAGAGATGCACAAATCAGTAGAAAAACAGGCAAACCAAATCAAATCAGAAGAGAAATCCCAAACAACCTCCTTCGAGCAAGTTTTTTAGTCACTGACAATATGTGTTAAAAGGTGTTTAGTCTATAAGGCAGTGAGTGCACCCGACTGCAGTACACAGCTGCATGATGGGTAAAAAGGAAGGTGAAGACCACATCTTGTGCTAAGAAGGATGGACAGCCCATTCATGTGCCCAGTTGAAAGGAGTGGACTCTGACACAGTGCTCTGCAAACAAACTATTCACTAAGGTTGACATGGGCATATTCTGTAACTCTTAGGGTATGACATGAGGGACAGTACTGAAACACATGCATAACATTACTTGTAATGCCCCCAAATTGGGAACAAGTCAAATGCCCTTTAATGGTAGAAAGGATAAAAAATGATGGTATGTCAATTCAGTGGAATTCTGTACCATCCTGAGTGAATCATCACTGCTTTATCCACATAATTGAGACATTCCATAAGCATACTATGGAATGTTTATGAAATGTATAGTAATGTGTGCTCGGTACAAAAGATGTTTGAAAGTTCAAACACGAGTAGAATGAGGGCTTGTGATGCATGTGAGTGTGTGTGTGTGGGTGCTTGCCTGGTCTGTGAGAGGCTCTGAGTTTTATCCTCACTGTCACAAACACATAAAACCAAAATGAGTAAAATGAATCAGTTGTGGTGGAAGCCAGAAGAGGGGTTACCGCAAGAGACGTTATGGCTGGGAGTAGGTGTGATGGTGGAGACTTCTGGAAGGCTTTGCACACACTCGTGTGTCTTTTCTATTTCTTAACTTAGGGTGAATTCATGGGGCATTCATTCTGAAATGCTTTGAGTTGTGGACTTACAAGTGTTTTACAATTCCATATGCATGCTTTTATGGTTTGACAAGACCTTCAAATATTCCATATAACCAGTTTTCTGTATAATTTGTGGGTTCTGTAATTGATAACACAAAGAAGAAGTAAGAGTGTTTTTATTTGACATGCTGTCGACTGACATTTCAGAGTCTGATGGAGCCTTACAGTGGCTTCATCTGCATTTCTCCTTTCCCCTAAACAGTTATATTAAAAAAATAAACCCAACTACCACACTCTATGAAACTTTGATAACTTCAGAAGTTCGTTCATCGTGAGCCTAGACACACAAGTACATACATCTTTTTAAAAAAGTCTATAATAACATATTCTACCTTGATTATTTACCTATTCTCATAGACTTGGATGATATAATTGATTGTTTACTCAAAAGACATAGATTTATTGTGATAAAGGCATGAAACAACATTTTCTTATAGGATCTAGGTAATAATTAGTATTCTGATTTATTTTATTTGTACTTTAAAAATAGAGGACATCGACCTTCAAAGAACAAAAAATCAACAAAACATAAACATAGGTAACACGGAAGTGGTGCCCTGCACCAGAACACCAGTATCTCCTTTCATTTAAGGTGCAGATTCTTGAGCCCCTTCCACTTGTACTGTGATGCTTAATCTTGTCAGTCTGACTGAGTTAAGTGTGCTGAGATTTATAAATATCAAGATTAAGGCCTCTGATGCAACAGATGACTTATTTTCTTGACAGACTCATAAAAGACATCATTATTGGTAGTGGTAGGCCTTCTTGGAGGAGTTAGGTCACTGGGGTAGGTCCTTGAGGAACATATCTTGTTATGAGTTCTTCCCTTGCTCCCTTTGTCCTTGACTTATGTATCTTGAGAGGTGAACAGCTCAATTCTTCTGCACGTTCCTGCTTCCACAACGTTCTGCACATGGACCAGAAACAATGGGCTCTGAAAAACCTTTGGAGGCCGTGAGCCAAAATGATTCCCCTTTTTATCATAGCAACGATAGACATTCTGAGACAGAAAGCCTGAACTGTAGTTGGTGATACACTATAGCTTCCAGGTATTTCTGATAGGTGCAGAAGCTTGAAAACCACTGATATACAGCAGTGCTGTGGCAGAAAAAAGAATAACTTCAGAGTTAGTCCAGTTAAAATTGTACAAGGATAAAAAGATTTTTAAAATGTAACACTGATAATATTGTTCTAGTAGTGGTAATAGTAGTCACAACAGTGGCACTTCTGTAATCATCTTTTATTATATATTTCATAAATAAGAATAAGAAATACAGACTTCCACCAAATGGGGAAGAGAATTACCATTAAGTCATGTGATATACTTTTGGGTACTTCATTTGCTTAGATTTATTTTATATTCATAGGAAGTATTTCCTGTTGGTGAGGTAGTGTGTTCCAAATAGTGTAGAGTCAATGAAGGGCAAATGGAGCATGCAGAGACTTGGGAGGATACTGCCAGGGTCAAAAAGGAAATGCAGTTCTTTGAGGACTCTTCATCTGTCATCAGAAACATTTTTATACCTACCTTTGAGTCCCCTTGCAATTTTTTAGTAGACACATGGACTACAAAGCCGGCAAGCCTTCCCATTATCTGCTGCATACCACTCTGTTTTCTTGCAGAATCTTCTGCTCCACCTGGAGACAAAGTCCAGAGGAAGTGCCAGCTCTTCCTCTCTTCTCTTTACAACATGGAACAACTGCATCCAAGTGCAGTGTCTCTGCCATACCGTAGAGTGCAGGCTGGCACAGGTGAGGGGCAGAAGGAAGGCTCGGAGCATTGTGGAGGTGATAACAGGAGGTATCCCGTCATCTGTTTCTGTGGTAATGAAGCAGCGTGGAAGCGACTTATATCACAAATGACTTCATTTGGAAGTCCTGTGAATAGGCCATGCAAGGCTGACTAGGTGTCAGGCTGCTAACAAGCAGCTTTAGACAACAAGATTCTCATTGTCCTCTCTATCCTTGCACAAAGGTTTGAAAAATATCCTTTAACTGCTGTAGATAGGTTAATGCCAGGGACATTTTCTTCACCCTCAGCCCCTCGCTGCTTTCCCTTTATCACTCTCTCCAGCAACTAGGCTTTTACTACCACTGTGGAAATGAGAGGAAAAATTAGCCTCCTGCAGTTTCTGCCTAAGAGATAAAGACAACCTAATTTCCAGAGACTTTTCACTTGAGAGCAAGTATATAGGGTAGGGAGAGCACTCGATACACTTTGTTTAATGCATTTAATTCATCACATTGCTATGTTTACACACAAGTTAATTCATGGTACTGTGCGAATTAACAAGCTTGTCAAAAAAACTCGAAAGCTTTCAAATTAGTCTGAGAGTTGCCCATTACTCATTGAATTAAGGAGCCAATCACAGAACAATTCAGGAACATCTTTTATTTCTTCATCCTAATCAGAGGCTACAAGACCCACATTACATGTAATTCCCATTTGTGGGACATGGAAACCTGACCATTTGTAGAAAATGTGACTTTACGTTACTAGAAGTTCACTTTCTAAGCACACTGTTATATTGGTTAACTTGGATGTTCAACCATTTAAGAAGCTTAGAAAGGGCACAAAAGCAGACTTTTTTTTTAATTGGGTAGTTAGATGTGTGCTGTCACTTATACATGGTCATATTTACACTTGAAAACGATGCATTCCAAGTGGTATATGGTAAAGTGTGGCCACTGTAGAAAGACCTCCTAAGCCTTGGCCTGAGTTGATGGGAGTTCTAAGACTAGCTGAGCAGATGAGCAGAGCTGGCCATGGCAGCTTACACTTGTGACTCTAACACTCCTGATGCCGAGGCCAGAGAGATGGGGATGGGAGTCAGGCTGCATGGGTAGCATCATGTGGAAGCATATCAGCTTCACCAGAGAACATACATTCAATGTATATTTTAGATAGCTATTCATTTTATCTGTATTTGTGTAAATATAAGACTAGCAGAAGGCAGTGCATATGCTAACACATGGATCCATAGTGGCTTACATCATATGTGGAAGGTGACACGGTCCCTCCAGGGGATGTTAGAAGCTATGCTTGGGTATTTCCAGTTGTCTCATCGACTAAAGGATGACAGGTATCACTTAGTGCCTAGAATCTGAAGATGTTAAGGATTTAGCAATGCACCTAATAGTTCTATAGAAACAAGAATTGTGATACTCACAGTATAAATTATAACGTCTCTGAGAAATCAGGTATTTGGGGCTATTCCCACTTGGGTGCTCAGTTCTCTAACATTCATTAGTCTGATGAGCTGGAGGGATCTGTAGGCCACATTTGTTGCTTCTAATCACAGGCTCATTTCAGTTTTTCTTCTGACTTCTAAAATCATTACCCAATTGCCCACTGCACATCTCCATCTGTATAGTCCACAGGAGTCAATTCAACATGTCCACAGTCAAGCTCAAATTCTCTTCATTTTCAAGCCTTCTTATTCATCTTCTGTGTTGGTGAGTGGCACCATCCTGGCAAGTAAGTCCAAACCCCCAGGGCTAATGCTATGAACCTTCTTCTCAGGTTTATTCATCAGTCACAAAATCCTGGGTCTCTATTTCCTTCAGGTCTTTCAATTTTGTTACTATTTTTTTTGTTGTTGTTCCTTTTCCTGCTGCCTTGGCTTACTATATCTGACCGCACATCTGGCCGATTCTAGTGGTTTTCTGATTGGTCCTTCTATCTCGCTGTACTAGAATTCATCAATAGTGAAAACTCAATTAAGCAGTCACATGTAAAGTAGAAGTCTGAAGGTTTAAGCACATCTCCGTCTGGGATAGGGCATAGTGCAATTGGAGATCTCCTCTGCTTCATCCTTATGCTTGTTCCTCCGGGTGTCTCCTTTTCTGACTGACTTTCTCAATGAAGAAGGTAATGGCAGCTTAGTTCTAGGCTTCTAGAGAATTCCTAGTTTCAGCTAAAAGAGAGCCTATCTTTAGCTGCTTCAAAAAAAAAATCTCAGGGTAGGCTCTGCTTGTCTATTGTCATACCCTGTGCCTGACTGAGTCAGGTTAAGGTGTCCTATGTAGACACTGTCAGCTGGGCACATTTTATTAACAGAATGGAGAAAGAGGATCCAATTCCATTAAATATTTCTAACACAAGCTCTGCCCATGGACTGGAGTGGTCTGCATATTGAACCATGTCATCCTTAGAGAAGCTTTCTCTCTTTCTAATACGTTAAAGTCTAAATATCATAGGATGGTCTCTGAACTGTGTCTGCTTCTCACCTGCCTTTGTTTCCACACTGAACTCTAAGGCTCATCTCAGAGCACCCATGAGCTAGCCCTGTCTTGATTGGTTTTCTTTTCTTTCTGGAGGGTCAACTTCTTTTTTTTTTTAATTTTTTTATTGGATGCTTTATTTACATTTCATATGTTGTCCCCTTACCCCATCCCCCACCCACCCAGGAACCCCCAATCCCCTCACCCCTCCTCCTTCTTCTCTGTGGATGTAACCTCTATCTACCCCCCCCCCACTCCCACCTCCCCACCCTCAAAATTTCCACCCCCTGGGGCGTCCAGCCTTCATGAGGTCAAGGTTCTCTTCTTCCACCTATGAGGAGTTAGAGTGAAGACTGAAGGAGCTGAAAGGATTTGCAGCACCATGAGGAGAGCAACAATACCAACCAACCACAGCTCCCAGGGTCTAAACCACCAGCCTGGGAGCACTTAGGGAGGTATCCAGGGCTTTAGCTGAATATGTAAGAGTGGAGGGCCCAGTCTGACATATTCAGAGGCAGATGCTCACAACTAGCCATTGAACTGATCATGGGGTTCTCAATGGAGGAGTTAGAGAGAAGAGGGTCAACTTCTTAAAGCCAGGGACAGACACTTTGTGTTGTTAAATACACAGTTGGTACGAAGGAATATTTGTTGAATGATTGAATCAACAAAACACAATAAAAGTTAAGTGTTTATTAAAGACACAGTAATGAGGGTAGATCCAGGCTGGTGATATTCAATAGTTTAACCCATGTGGGCAAAGAGAGACAGAGGAGGACAGTTACTTTGCATGAGGTGTACAGTTATTATAGTATTATTCACAGACTACTCTGTTAACTCATTAGTTGATGATTATGTTAAGGGATAAATCTGACAACATTCTAACTGTGCTTTGAATTTCTCTTCATGTAGCTGTGGTGGCCTGAGAACGTTTCCAAGGCTAGCTTCCATAGGTTGCTAAGCAAGCCTGGTCAGTGAATGGCCACCGGAAAACTGTGAACATGGATCGCTCTGCTTCTTGAATCTAAAATGCCCCAGAGTGTACAGTTGAGACGGAAACAACCACTAAGCACTCAGGCTAATGGCCAAGGTCATTTTCCCAGGGAGGCTGCAGTGCAGCTGTGTCCAGTGCCCTGGGCAGGACTTGAAAGAGTGCTGGTGCCTCGCTATCGCGGGTGTCGGGAGTGCAGAGCCCCTCCTCCACACCATAGGTCTGCTTTGAACAAGGTCCAATGACAGCTCCCCTTGAAGAGTGAATGCTAAACAATTCCACCTTTTCCTCTAGAGGATTATTCAAAGGATATTTTTCGTTAGGACTTTTCTAAGAATTTAAGAAGAGCTAAATTTGCTTTCTATCAGCATGACGGAAGCGGTAGATAATGGGATCGCGGTTGGATCACGCTATCATTTTTGTCCTGAATTGACTGTCTCTAGAGTTCAAATTCTTCTGGAAAATGCCAAGCCTCAGTTTCACTGTGCTGAGCTAAGAATGGAACTCCGGTTTCTTAATTCCTCAGCCAGAACTCCATCTATTAGAACACTGTGCCTCTCAATTGTGTCTTAAATTAGGCATACAAATGAATTCACTCACACTCTTTCTGCCTACCAAGTTCCTGCGAGGATCTTCTCAGCACTCTGTGACACAGTTGGGAGACTTTCCTCAGCCTCCCTGGTTAAACTCTTTACAGGTCAGAATAGCTCAGATGGGAAAGCTCAGTCTCCTTGAATCTCACAAGATCTGCAGTAACCACCACATCCCCTCCCCCAATCACCAGTCAGCCAGCAACAAAGCAAATCCACCCAGGCCCTGGCCCCACTCCACTAGGGGCCTTGCTTAATCTGTTAGCTGTGTGCAAGCTGCAGAGATTTATACAGGGAGGGAAGACACTTGGATGAAACCAGGCGTGGAGACTCCAGGCTTACCATGCCCTTCCGGAGTGAGGCTTTAATGATTGCAGCAAATTACCTGCACTGTTCTGACCTGGTTGTCTAAGGGAGCTTAGAGCAAAGTGCCTTCAATTTGTGATGAGCCTACCTTCCTTCCTTCCTTCCTTTCTTTCTTTCTTTCTTTCTTTCTTTCTTTCTTTCTTTCTTTCTTTCTTTCTTTCTTTCTTTCTTTCTTTCCTTCTTTCCTTCTTTCCTTCTTTCTTTCTTTCTTTCTTTCTTTCTTCCTTCCTTCCTTCCTTCCTTTATTTATTTTTCCATTTTGGCCATTTGAAGCTTGTTGGGGAATTGGGGGGAGGGGGAAACCACACAACAAACCCAAAAGGAGAATATAAATATATCATTTGGAATCTTGCATAATATCAGCCAATGGCAACAGCAGGTTTTTGACAGGCCTGCGAACTTCCCCAAAACAACATCCTGCCAACCTGGCTGTGATTCAGGCATGAGTCAATGCTGTGAGATGGGTTGCTGCCAGCCACTTCCCCAGCCGAAAATGCCCTCTCCTCCAGGCCCCAGTAGTCTATTAACATTTAGAATCTTGCCTGGATGGGCTTGTCATTAACAGTGCTCGTCCCCTTAAGGTAACAAATAATGTGGGGGACTCTTCTTTCATCATGGGGATAATATTAGGATGAAGAAAGAAAAATGTCTCCTCACAACTCAGCTTTGACGAGAGGGGGTCAGTAGTAGTTTGCGCAGCTGACACTGTTATTAGAGACTGGAGACAATATTCCCCCACCCCCTGGAGTCTTGTTATAATGAGGCCCAAGCATCCTATCACCTTTTTGCAGTCCAAGCAAGAAATGGAGCCTGCTGAACTGGGAGGAGATGTCATCTGGGTCATTAGAGTCCAAAACCGTGGAAATATTTCCCCCATCAGTATTAGAAGGCTATCAGCTAGAGAGACTTTTCTAGAGTCTTCCACTTTGAAAAGGGGCGTTTTTCAAAAATGTGATTTTTCTGAAAACATGAAGCAACAACCCTAAACCTTCTGTTCTCACCCAATCTTCCACCTTACTGGACCTTCAGTGATGCTTTTGGTCTTTTTCAGCCAAGATACCCCAGTTTATTACTATTCTGTTCTGTAGACTGACTCAAAGTACAGCTACAAGGCTTAAATCTTTCTCCAGTAACTGTGCAGTCAGTCAGGATTGAGACATAAGGAGAAGGGAAAAAATATGAGTTCCTTTTTCTCTCATTCCTTTGCTTCAGGACCAGGAGTGATCTACACAGCCAGCAAAAAAGAAAAGCAGCATAAGGACCAGCTCTGAATGCTCTTGTCATTTAACCCTTTGACTAGCTAGTCGACTATTACTCACATGTGCTACTCCAAGAGCACATGTGAGATCATCCCTTCAGAATAGAAAATAGAGAATAACTTCATATATCCTCAGTTTGAGAATCCAGAGCAGGTGCTTCTGAAGTGGCTCCAACCTTTAGACTTTGTGACGATAGGTGGTTATCTACAGAGTTCATGCCCAACTGAGTTACCACACAAAAAGCCTTATAATGTTTTGTGTTTTTTGTCTTGGGCAGCATGCACAGCGTTCATAAGGGCTGCAGATTGGACATACTCAGATGCTGGTATTGCTCTGTAGCCGTTGGGTGTTTTAGTGATCCATTTATACTTACATTCCTGTTCATGTATATACAACCCAAGTTGGGAAAACAAAACACACCAAGACTGATGAGCTGGTCCTGTCTTTAAACGCGGTGGTGGATCATTCACACATAGCTTAGAAAACTCTAGGTATCTGGTGGAGAATTTCATACAGAAAGAACATTTCAAAGCATGATTCTTGCACCTAATTTATTTTTCAACAGCTTCTCTTAGCTTATGCCTGGAATGTCACTTTTCTAATGGGAACACTTGTCCTTGTGGGAAAGAAATGACTGAGGCATTCTTTTTAAAATGTTCTGGAAAAAGTGGTGATCTTGCACCTTGCATCTTGGAAGAAGGGGCCCTAAGGTTCTGCAGGGGGAACTGTGATGGCTGTCAGTGTGCCTTCTCATAGGAAGCTACTTTTCTGCTAGAGATGCCCACACCTCCTGTGCCAGCTAGAGTGTGGGTGTGAATGGGCTTTCTCACAAATCCTGGCCCTAGTTTATTATTTTGAAAATTTAGCCTTTGCTGTTTACTCAAATTTCAGACACAGTATTTTTTTTTTTCAGAACCAAACTGGGAATCTGTAAGATCTTTCCTTTCCTTCTCAAAACGTGAACGCCACTTTGGCCGTACAAGTCAGTCTTCTTGTCACTAGTGATAAACCACGAAAATGATGAAGTTCAAGGTGATGGCTGTGATGCCCAGCAGTGCTTCCTAGCCCACATGGGTTGTTACTAGCAGGACACTTATTTACAGTCTGACTATCATTTTCAGCCTCCTGGCTTTGCAGCTGCTGCCTCTTCTGCAGCTTTCCATGGCCACAGATCTCTGCTTATCATCCGTTTCCACTCTGTGTGTGTGTGTGTGTGTGTGTGTGTGTGTGTGTGTGTGTGTGTGTAAGAAGCCTGGCTCTGAGTAGTTTCTGCAGTGTGTAGGACATTGTCAGGGGACTCCTGGATAAGCTGCCTGCACTGCTTCAGTCATTCTGAGTCGTCTTTGTCTCATTTCTTTTTTGATGGCCTAATTTCATACACATCCTGACTAAAGACTCTTTTCAAAATAAGCAGCCAGTGTGGATGTGCTATTGTTCTGTGTGGCTGCTGGATTATTATTTTTTTTAAAATGTATTCACTGCAAGGAATTATCATGTAAACTCCAATTGAAAACCATTGCCCCTGGGGAAGGATTTGAGCATTTGGGTAATTTCCTGAAATTCTCAAGTGTATGTGTCTGTAGTGTCTTTCTCTGACTCTTCAGATGGATGTAGCCATCTCTGAGCAATCCATAAACAATATTGATTGCACAAAAGCACAAACCTGTCGATGCTAACTCCTCATCTCTGGCTGTACACTCTAATCTCTAAAAGCAACCTTGGGCCTCAAAGAGCCCACTGTTTGGATTCACATTCACTAGGATGCCCCAATTTTCTTAGTGTCAACATTATGTCAGTTTGAGATGAAAAGCTGGAAAATTATCCTACCTATAAAAACATTCGTGTTGCTCCCTCGCACCCAGCAGAGACATCTGTAAATGCAGTAATCCCACACTCAAGTACAGAACTCAGTCTTCAGTCTTCCACCATGGTGGGCCACTAATAAATGAAATTATTTGGGAACTTGCTTCACTGCCTAAAATCTGTGTAAGGCAAAAACATATTTAAGACCCTTTTCCCTTTTCTTTATGGTCTTAACCCTTGAAGAAATAATTCTGCCTTGTAACCTCGACAGCCTGTGAGGTTATTTGACACCCAAAGAAACTTCTGCTGATTTAATGAAGTCTGTCTTTACATACCTTCTACCAAACAATCTGGCATTTCTGGGCTTTTCCCTATTGAACATCCTGTTTCCCAACAGATTCAGGCATTTCCAAAAGCTGCAGCCATAGAACAGCATGCTTTGCATCTTACTAATATATTAGGAATGCAAGGGTCAAAGTTGTTGCCCAGTGTTCATTTTCAAAGCTTATGTTTATGTGATCCTTCGGGGTCATCTGCCTTATAAACTACATATGAGCTCCCTCTGACAAGAGTGAATCACTTTAAGTAATTGAGCATTAATGGACAGCAATAAAGATTCTGAAGGTTAGCCCCGAGCCTGGCTGGCGTCCAGGAAGGACCCTTAGTTTTGGGCAGATGCAGGGTGTTACTCCAGGCTGGTAATGGAATCTTGGATCAAGAACAACTTAGGATGACTCACATATTTTATTAATTTTTAAGTGCAAATTTCCTTGAAGTCTTAGTGTAAAGCCCAGTGTTTTGACCTATGAAGGTGTGTGGAGGAGGCCTGACCCTACCGCTCTCCCATGACATGTCTTCTAGCTTTTCATTTCCTTTGAGTTTCACATGAGGGACTGTGGGAAGCTAAAAATATACATCTGACTTCTGGAGGGTTTTATAGCTGTACACAATAAACCTTACCTGGATAGCCAGCAGAACAAGAGTGGACAGCAAATTCATTTAGAAAGAGAATCAAATGCCCAAGTAGCCATGTGGGGTTTTAGTGTGGCTGACTAGGAGGGAGCAGTCTGGAATGATCACTTGGAAGATAATCTCAGGCCTCCTGTCCATCACGGCTCATCTGTGTGTACGTGCCAGACCCATGGACTCCGCTATGATAGTGCGGTTACATGTGAAAGGGTTTGTCTTAGATACCTTTTAGTTGATGTGATAAACACCGTGTCTGACAGCAACCTGGGGGAGGAAAGGGTTTATTTCAGCTTACAGTTCTCAGCTCTCAGTTCACACTCCATCACTGAGGGGAGTCAGGCAGGAACTCAAGACAGACATCTGGAGTTAGGAAATGAAGCAGAAGCCACAGAAAACACTGCTTATCAACTTGTTCCTTATTTTTGTCTAGCTCTGCCTGCTTTTCTATACACCTCAGGACCACCTGCCCAGGAATGGCACTGCCCACAGTGATCCAGGACATGTAGGAATGATCTTACATTGATTATTAATCAAGAAAATGCCCCACAGGCATTTCCATAGGCTACATGTTCTCAACTGAGGTTTTCTATTCCCAAATGACTCTAACTTGTGTCAAGTTGACAAAAAATTAACCAGGACGCACTTGTCTACTGCTAGATACTAACTTCAGCAGGAAAAACTCCCCCTGTCATTCACTCTTCCTACCTCTGAATTCCAATTTTAACTCCTGCATATGAAATGACGTCATTATAAAATTATATTGAAGAATAAGACACAAAGTTGTACTTCTAGAAAAGCCCCTAAATGGGAACAATAACTGTACCAGAAGAAAATATATCAATTTGTGTATTTGTGTACATTGGGAGTCAGTGTGAGTATTTTGAACCTTACTCGTTTTTAACCATAAACATTTACTATGTTATAACTAGAATGTGACTTTGTCATGTCACGTACTGTCTATATAATGTAGCTTGAAACACAGCAAAGCTAACTTAAGAAAATAGACTCATTACTTAGAATTTATAATTACAATTTATAGGGTTTTTTGATCCCCTTGAAAGTACAGAGAGTTAATCATACAAAAAGAAGCAAAGCTTTCAAAGGACTGTTAGGACTGTACTAGTCTCAGTTGCTGCTCTTAATAAAGCAATACCAGAGTGGGCTGGATAGGCGCTGTCATTGGTTTACTCCGACAAGATGTGTGTGGATGTGTATCTTTGGCAAACTCCTCACTGCATGTTACAGCAAAGGAACATCTCAGTGACCACACTGGGAATCTCTGATGGGCACACACACTGGTAACAGTGAGTGGCAACTGGGTGATGCCAGCAGGGAGGGAAGAGAAAGGCACAGGAGAATAGGGACCCAGATTCTGGCTCTTTTGTCTTTTGGGAAAGAGGAAGCTTCCTGTGCAGCCTATGTGGGATCTCAGAGGCCGGCCAGCACACTCCTGGCTTAAGATGTATACTCGGTGGGGCTCTACTCTGCTCAGCGTTGTAATGCCAGGAGCATTTCCCGCAGGGATGCACTTCCCAGAATATCCCGTATATTAGCATTATGCTCATAATGAAATACACGTTAGATAACAGATGTATGTGTATGCACATGTCTCTGTTTATCATGTCAGTTAACATTTATGTCACCTGATGAAATATTATTTTCCATTATCACATGAGGAATCTGACCTTGGAGATGTCTCAAGTTGGTGAAAGCATACCTTATTCTGATTCTAGGAAAATAAATCTATTCTCAATTCCAGGAAATGGTTTCCAAATCACAGATGCATTTATCAAGAAACCACCAGGTCCTGGGAAGCATTTCTACCCTCATACTGATGAGCTGCACTCCCTGTTCTGCAGGAAGAGTGCTCTAGCTTTGTCTTCTTGGTGGCCAGAGTACACTGTTGCCACGTTTCCTGTTAGCTCTGCCTGCTCCTTGCTATGCCTACCTCCTCTTTATCACCCCTTCATTTTCTGCCACATTTCCTGGGGTTGGAGCAGGGACTCCTTCAGTCCCTTCAATGAGCTCAAAGGAGTGGGGATATTGTCACTGATGGACAGTCAGGGGTAGAAGCACATGGGCCAATACTTCCCTATATCTTTTTGCTGAATAATTTTGAGCAGTGCTCTAAATAAATCTGCAGAAAGTCCCCACTGGGGCTGTATGTTTAGGTGGAAAATAACATTATTTTTAAGAAAGCAGTATACATTTATGCTAAAAAATATTAAGAGAAAAACATAAAGATCAAAATTCAGAGAGTTAGCTCAGTAATGGGTCTTGGATTAAATTTGTCTTTTCTGTTTCACTTCTCAGCTACTTAGTTGGTTCATAGTTAAATATGTCTCTCTAAAGACCTTCAAATAAATAAGGTCACCTACTTGAAATTACCATGCTGAGAAATTTCCTTCCAAATACAGCCTAAGAACAGTTCTTACCGTTCATGTTGGAATCAATAGTCTCAAACTTTTTCTCCGATATACCATCTCATTTTGATTTTTTCCATCAATGTTTTACCACCTTCTTCCCCCCTCCGCTCCTTAACAGCTGAGCCACATCACCAATTCTTCTCTGCCTGATCACCACTTCAGCAACGATCTCCCTGCTTTCTCTTTAATCCCTTCTGAACTATACCCACACTCTTCTATCTCTAACACAGACGCTTCGGCTAAAACCTTTCCTGCTGGCTGGAGAGGCTGGCCCAGTCAGGTTCTGCTCTGACTCTATCTTCCATGACTTAAATTGCTGGCTCCATTTGGCCACATTGTCTTCCTTGTTTTTCAAGCAAAGAAGAAATGCCCCTGGGTTAAGTCTTTGCACTCAGTTTCACCTGCATTAGGTACTCTTGGTCATATATTCCCTCCAACCCTTCCGATCTCTATTTGAGTGAAGCACACTAATAGGTGTTGACAAACTGGTTGGCTAGTTTTGTGTCAACTTGACACAAGCTGGAGTTATCTGAAAGGGGGAGATCTCAATTGAGAAAACGCCTCCATAGGATCCAGCTGGAGGGCCATGTTGGATAGTTTTATGTCAACTTGACACAAGCTAAAGTTATCTGAGAGGAGGGAACCTCAACTGTGAAAATTACTTCATAAGATCTGTCTGTAGGTAGGCTTGTAGGGCATTTTCATACTTAGTGATTGATGGGCGAGGGGCCGGCCCATTGTGGGTCATGGCGCCACCACTGAGCTGGTGGTTCTGGGTGCTATAAGAAAGCAGGTTGAGCAAGTCATGAAGAGCAAACCAGTTAGCAGGACTCCTTCATGGCCTCTGCATCACTTCTGCCTTCAGGTCCCTGCCCTGTTTGAGTGCCTGTTCCGACTTCCTTCAGTGATATGGAAGCAAGTGATACCCTTCAAGTGATATGGAAACACTCTAGAGCACACATTTCTCACTCCCAGGCCCACCTCCTCCCTCCCACTAGTACCATAAGCACAGGAACTAGACAGAGACGGTGCTCCTCTTAGTGCTTTCAAACAAATGTTAGCTTCTGTTGGACAAGCTCTCTTTATGTAGCTCAGAGTGGCCTCACATTGTGGTCCTTCTTTCTCACCTTCCTGGGTCCTAATATGACAAGTGTGTGCCATCATGCTTGAAGGAACAATTTTCTTCGGTGAGCAGGCTCCCAGAGCCAATGATATTGACTTCCTATTTTATTTATTTATTTATTTATTTATTTATTGGTTCTTGTTCCTGTTGAAGGATGTCTTCAATACCAGGCCATCTTTCCTGTCCTCTCTTAATTCTGCTCCTTCCCTTCTGAGGATTCAGGACCTGAATATTGCTCCTGATTGCTGTTAGTTAGGGATAAAGGGAGCCAGAAAAGCTCCTCCAGTCCTAAGGACTTTGTCTGGGAGAAATCTGGGCTAATGACACCTTTTGAGACTTGAGATTGTGCAGCTGAAATTGAATGTGTGCAGTGTGACATAGCTCACAGGACTCTTTGACCAGTCCTTCAAAATTGCAAGGCCATTTGGGATGTTCTGTGAGTAAGGCACATTTCTAACTTCCTCAGTAACGTTAATGTCTTCTTCATTTTCTTCAACACTCCCACCCCTGCCCTGTATGTTCACCCCCGGCTCCTTTCAACAAACGTTTCTCTTTTTATCCCTTGCACACTTGCTCTTCTAGTTTATGTAGAAAACAGAAGTCCTTGCCTCTCAGCTAACAAACCAGCAAGCCCTGCCTCATCTACTCCACTTTCTTAATTTTCTTAGCCAGATCTTTTCTTTCCACACACGTTCTCAGACTTTACTGTACCTTATTGACCCTACCAACTCTACAGCCACTTCTAATCATACCCTGTCCTTCATAACTTTCCAGAATGGAGCTTTCTAAGTTTCAAATGTTCATCCGAAAAGTGACCCCAGGGAGCCTTTGCCACATTCCCCACTGGATCAGTTTGCAGCTTAGAAGACCTCTTTCAGCTCCTGGAAAGTTATGTATTCCGTTGATCTTCCTGACTGTCTTGTTCAGGACTTTTCATTCTCATTGGATGGCTCTGGGAATTGGTTCAACTTTTAAATGGGCCTAACCTGAGCAGCAAAAGAATGAGAAACCGATTCAGAATGGACTGGTACTCTCTGAGTCAGACCTTCTATATACTTTTTGTATTTAGAACCTTTAAGTCACAGCCTAATGGCACTAATGAGAAACTAAACATTCCTTTTTTATTCTGGGGAAGCCTTTTTAGAACCCCAGAGGAGACCCTTGTGACCAGCAATAAGAAGAGAACCAGATTTTCATATGAAGAAGTAGTTGCCACAGTTTAAAATGTACTGAAACTGGATTTTGTTGGAAGAGTTTTAAAGTGTACAAGTGCCAAAAACATTTCTAGATTTCTTTGATTAAAACAGTAGTAGAAAGATGAAATTGAACATCTGAACACTTTTATTGGAAACTGGGGAAAAGTAAGTAGGTATCTGTTATATGTTGCAGAAATTCACCCAGCTTTTTTCTACAAGAGAGCAGGGAGCAGATCCCAGACGGTGAATTTGAATCTCTAGCTAAGGAGACATCGAAGAAAACTAGTCTGTATGTTTCGTCCTGTATAAAGCATAGAAGGAATTTTTATCTATGGAAGAGGAGAAAGAAATATGATTACAGAGGCAGAGATCTCAGTGTCTGTATAGACGCAGCCAAGGAAGGCCAGCATCTTCTAGAAGCTGGAAGAGGGAAGGGATGGATTTCCCTGAGAGCCTCCAGAGGATAAGCCTTACTAACACTTTGATTTCTGGCCTCTAACACTAGAAGAGAATCGATTCTGTTGCTTTAAACAACACCATCTCTTTGCTTTCACTTCCAGCGGCAGCCACAGGAGAGTAGATGAATCATGGCTTCCCCAGAGCCAGCAAGAAAACACAGTACTAAGCATTTGTCCTCCAAAGACAAATCCTAAATACTTTCTGTTCCTTCCCCACACTTTTTGTCTGTCAGAATCAGTGCCTGTTGAGGTCAGTTGTGGCCACCTTTCCCTCTTTGTCCTCAGCACTTTGGATGCAGGTGCTGCATCTGTACCCATCATCCAGATATCAATGGTGGAAAGAGAAGAATCAACTTAAAGGAAGAGAACTTCCGTCTGGCTCATGGTCTCAGAGGTTTCTATCCATGGTTGTGTGGCTCCATTGTTTTAAGGCATGTGACAAGGAAGAAACATCATGACAGAAGGGCACTGTAAAGGGAAGCTGTTTGCCTTGTGTAGATAGGAAGGAGGGATGGAGGAACAGGAAGAGAATTGTGGGGAAGGAGCTGGGGTATACCCCTAGTATCCTTCTTCTAATCACCCTCTGGTTTCTAATAGTCTACTCAGTTGTAAACTTATCAATGGATTTAATTCACTGTTGAAGTTATCACCCTCATGATCCAATAACCTCTGAGTAGGACCATGTCTTTAACACACCAATCTTTGGGGGCTGTCCTCATTCAAAACATGGTCCTGCACTTTCTGGCTTCTCTTGTGTTTTTCTTTCTCAGTATCTTGGTATCTTATCCTCTGCTAACCAGCTCGTTAGCACCAGGGTTCTGGCAGGGCTTGGTTCTTGTGTCCTCTTCTTATTTTTTCTTTCTCTTCTTGCTCTGTAGACTTTGAAATATCTATTTCCATTGGCTCAGTATGAAGCCGTGGACTCCCAAATTTATACTGCCAGCTCAGATTTCTTTTTTAAGCCTCAGATCTATATTTACAGCTGCTTGCTTTATATTTTTCACTTGGATGTCTCATACTTGTCAAACTTAGCCTGTCCCCTCCCTACGCTCACCCCGTGGCCCCTCATCTAGTGTCTCTTACCCTTGTAAATATACTCTTCCCTCCTTGGTTGTTCTTCCACGAGTTTCCCTGAATCATGTCTTCCTTTTATAATCAACTTCAATCTATTTCCAAAGCCCAGCCCTTCCGCCTATCAAATAGATCACACGGGCGCTCTTTCCTCTAGGCTCATGGCCATCATTCTGGTCTGAATTACGATCGGCTCTCCCATGGGCTTCAGAAGTAGCTTCCTGTTTCCTCTACTTCACTGCCTCTTCTACTCCTTTTAATCTGAGATGGGGTTGGCATTATTAAATCCCCAGACTCAACCATGAGACTTCTGACTTTCAATTGCAATATTCTAAAATCAAAACCAAAGTCTGTGAAGCCCCCAAACTGTTGTGTGGGTCCGCTTTCATTGGTGGTCAGAGATGAAGGACTTAATCTATCAACTCTCAGGAGTGGCTAACTGCCCATGCTCAATTGGATGTTCCCTTCAAGGCTTATGGTTCTCAGCATAATAGTTCTCCTTCTGTAAATGCTTATGTAATAACTGACTGATGATTATGGAGGGTGATATAGAAGCCCGACTTTTCATTCAGCTTGATCAACATCAACTTAGTTAACTTGAAGGGTCAATTTATACCAATACAGCCTTACACAGCAACTTGACTCTTTGCTCTCTCCAGCTTCCACTCTCCCACTCCATGGATGTTGGTTTCATTTCTTTATAAACCATTCTGTATACTAGTCTTCACCTTGCCCTGTTTTGTGGAAATACAATGGTTAGAATCTACAAATGAGACAGCAAGATCAAGGGAGTTAATGATTTCACTGTTGTCTTTGATGCTCAGAATATATCTCAAATACTGTTATACCTACAGATCTGTAGAGTGTGACTGAGGGTACTTCTAATGCTAAGAGCCAGGCAGTCATAGCATAGTCACATCATAAGACAGTGACAGGTAAAAAAGTCTACTTAACAGGAGTAGTGCTCACTCAACAAATGCACAGTCACAACCTTCAGACTTTTTAAAGACAGCTGTCAAGTACACAGGAAGTTCATCTCATTGCACTCCAGTGACTGGGATTAATATCCACGGGATACAAATTGGGCTCAAGCAAAGGGTGAAACTTTTCACTTTATCAACATTCATTCTATGAGACTTGTGTGACCTCATCCCAGAGACAAAGTAAGCAGGAGACCCTGACCTGGAGAAATCACTGACCAGATGACTAACATCTCTGTGACAATGCTCTGTTGCTTCCTGCCTCGAACACAGCTCTATAAAGCACTTGACAACGCTGATAGTTGTATTCTGACAAATGGATCTCATAGCCAAGTGAATCTGGCAGAAGGAGCAGATGTGTTAGGGAAATTGTTTTCATCACAAGATTTCTTACAGTTTCTTGCATCAAAAGTGTGTCATGCAGCCACATAGAGGCCACCTAGCACTTAGCATCATTTACAACCCACTTTGAGCAAGGGACAAATGAACAAGGCAAAGTTTGAAACACTGCATTCCTGAGTCATAACAGTGAAAAATGAAAATGAAGGTTGCTGTGAACTAGTAAGTGGTGTCCCTGAAAGTCTGAATGTTGCCTGAAAAGTTCCATTTCTCTCATTGTTGCAGAGGGCCCTCTTCTTCACACTTGTCCTTAGGAAGCCCTCTTGTCAGAGTTTGGCTGCATAACAGACAAAAGCTTAGTAATGCCACTTTCCTTAGCTGCCCTAACAATTCCTCTTCAGACGTAACAACAATCTAACAACAATCTGGAAGTTCATAAAGTCCCTGGATAAAGAATCCCTTCAAATACATTTATAGATGGATCATACAATTGGGAGAATATTAGCTACCTTAGTGAAAATTCATAACTTCAGAGAATGAGCAAGCCAGCAAATTTTACTGCTCTTGCATCAGCCAAGGTCACTTACATTTTGTGCTATCCAAACATTATTGTCAGTCCCAATTACCCAGCTGCCTAATCAACACCCATAATTAATTCTTCCCACTCGTTCCCCTTTATTCAGTGCTTACAATGATGATGTACCATCGAGAGACAGAGAGAGGAGGGGGAGGGCAATGCAGCCAGGTTCTTACTTATGTGTATTTCAATGATTTTCTTCACAGTTTCTTGCAATCCTCTTTAATGGTAACTGATGCTTTCAGTGAAGTATTGAGAAGACTCTGCCAGAAGTGTCAGGGAAGCGCTATGATGGCGGAAGATGAGCAGCTCTTACTGTCTTGCAACCATGATACTTTCGGAAATAGAGATCCGTGGATGTTCTCAACAGATCAGGAAGGCAGACAGAGACTATGGGAACTGTTGTAAGATCAGCCTATGTTTACATAACTTTTAAAATTAGTATTGTCACTCGGAAAAAAACCTCTGTGTGACTTGACAGACTTATTTTAAATGATTTGATTTGCTGTGGATATGTGTCTGATGCGACAAAATCCCAGCAGTTCAGAATTGGTGGCCAAATATTAAAGAGAACTTGAGCTATTAAAAAAAATACCTTAAAATTCTTCTTAAATTCTAAGAAGGGAAAGCAGATGATGGCAAGTTAAATGCTTAATTATTTCACATGAAAGCTACTAAATCACTTCTAAACCAAATAAATTTTGTTATTTATCAGATATCTTTTTCATTCTGGTTAGCAATTCACCTCTCTCTCTCTCTCTTTCTCTCTCTCTCTCTCTCTCTCTCTCTCTCACTGTTACCAAATACCAAGGACAATGTTCCTATGGCAACTTTAGCCTATTTCATTGCACTCATATTTATACAAAGCCAGTCATATAAGTCTATCATGATATAATGGGTATCTGCTCATATTTTCCAGACCACGCTTTCTGTATACGAGTCACATGCTCTTGCTAGTGACCACAGCTGTATTACATATCATGAATTATAAAAGTTGGAATCTGATTACTTAATATGCATCTTACTTGAAACAAAGTCCTTAAAGTTACCCTGTGCCAGTTGTGGAATTTCATCTACAAGCTAAAGTAAAGAAGTTTTGAGTAGGGTCCACAATACTTCAACACCATGAAAAGCATGAAGCCTGTCTGCCTGTCCACCTTTCTTTTCTTCTCCCTCTTTTCTTCTGCTTCATCATCACTGTCATCATCTCCTCCTCCTCCTCCTCTTCCTCCTTCTTCATAAGGTTTCACTTTGTAGCACAAATCTAGACTGGCATTGAATTCACTCTGTAGTCTGGACTGGGCTTGAATTCACACTGTAGTTCAGGCTGGCCTTGAAGATGCTGTGGTCATCTTGTCTCAGGTTTGTGAGTTCTGGGATTATAAGCAAAGATCATCTTACTTGGTTTATAAGCCACTCTTACTGGAAGGGTCTTACCATGTCCACATATCTAGGTACTTTCTCAGCTTCCCTGTGAAACTCAATTTCCTCTCCAAACAATTAATAGATCCAATGGATGTGAACAGTTTGTAGGACTTGCTCAGCATGTTCTTGTATCGGGTAGAGTAAAAGTTGGGTTGGACCCAACAGTCCCCCAATCCACTGCTGATTGCTTTCATGATCATGGTGAGCTATTTAATCCCATTGGATCTCACTTTCTTCATCTATAAAATAAAGGTACGAGCTAGGTAATTTTCAACGTCTGATTTGACTCCAAAAATGTGGCATTATTTCTGATGGGATCAAACAGCATGGACAAGTAGGGCTATTTTTTTAGAATGTAAATAGAAAAGATGATGGAGAACAAAATGTCCTTCATCCTTAAAGAATCAAGGTGAAGTTCACTCATGTATTTATAATTTATTGGTTTTTATGTGAGAAGAAAATGAAATTCCTAGCAAGAGAGACAAAGCTAGCACACTCTACTGACAGAACACTCAGAAGTTTCTTGCTTATTTTTCAAGTTAAGCAGAAGTCTGAAAAGAGAATGCCGTCTTCCAGGTGCAGTGCTGGTGTAGCTGGAGTGAGGCACCTGTGTCAGCTG
>NW_021604576.1:19184560-19211026 GCF_004785775.1 Grammomys surdaster
GTGCCAGGTGCAGTGCTGGTGTAGCTGGAGTGAGGCACCTGTGTCAGTCTGATCTTGAGTCACTGCTTCTTTGTTTTCAGTGTCTTTTAAGCTGTCTGTACAATTTGCTGAAGAAAATGTACTAATACTGTCATTTCTTCTTTAAAGCCATTTCTGCACTGTTGTGTTTCCCATCAAAATCCAATTCAGTTTCAAGTAATAATAATAGGGTTCCATTTATTTCAAGTCACCAAAACTCCAATGTTGTCTCAGTAATTTTATTCTCAGAAAGATCATACTTTGGAGTGAAATTTTTTGTTTTTCTACGTAAAACCTTAAAATGGCCTTTGCTAACTTGCTTGGAATTTCTAATAATTTGAACTTGAAACTGGGCCTCATTATTACCTTGGAAGAAGGTAATCATTAGACCAACTATTATGATAAAAAGTTAAATTATGTGGAACAGTTTCTAAGCAACCTGAAAATGTCCAAACACAAATAAATATGCCAAACACGCACTTTTCTGTATGATAAAACAGGTTCCTTGAGAACCAATGCTAAGCTACATTATTTATCTAATTTAAATGGTACTTACAAGTGTGTGTGCGCTTTGATGTACAATGAATTAAAAATTGTGTGAGATACATTAAATTTGGAAATAAACATTATGACCTGTGTGTATCACAAGGCCTATGTCTGATGGAACTGGAGATTTAATAAACAACTGTTGCAAAAGAAAGGACAACAGTCATTTGTTACCTAGAGTTCATTGTCTAGGGGTGGGACCTCGTGATACTTCCACATTCAAAGTTAGGATATCTTCTGGAGTTGTTATTGTTTAGGTCTTGTTTAGGCAAGCATATTGCGGAGGTATCATGGATGTAGCTTCCCTGTCATTTCTAGGAGACACAATCTCAGAGCAGACTTCTTGGTCCTCTGGCTCTTATCATCTCTTTCTCCTCTTCAGTAATGTTCCCCAAGTCTTAGGTGCAGAAGTTGTAGTGACATTTGTATCCTGGTGGTAACCAATAGCTATCTAGTTTGTCTTAAAACCAGCTTAACAGGAGGGCAACTGTGCCTGGTATTAGCAAACAGGGTAACTACCTTGGGGTAGTGATGTCATGGATCTTAAAGGACAATTATTGCCACTTTACTGGGCCAGCATAATTCTTAACTGCATTCTAAATCTTTCCTCTAACCCTAACCACAGATAAGTATAGCTCTTACCTCATATAAGAGAAGCTCGTCTTTACAGAAAACCATAATGGTGGCCATAATGCAGAGTTCAACTGAACATGGGGTACCCACCCCAGTAGGAAGTGGAGGAAGTCCTGAGTAAGTGAAGTCCCTGAGTGCATGTGTATTATTGACATGAGCAAGGCCATATTGAAGACTCCGTGACCTTAAAATCATGGGAAAATGGTAGAGCTGTTCCCCATATGAGTTAGGCTTGGTAAAGAAAAGCTTTTCTCTGTCCAAGTATGAGTGCTTATGGATGACTGATTAATTTGTACAAAAACTAGCAACTGCAGCTTTCTCCCCTCAGATGTTTACAGGAGACTGTTCACCTACAGAAATCTCCTACCCAGACTCCTAACATTTCCTTCTGTGTTATAACAAATAAACACAATGTTTCAGGTTGCTGATGGTCACAGGTGCTTTCCGTTAGAGCACATCCCCTACTGGTCTTAGCTTTTTGTACACCTGTCTAACCTATCTTCATTGCCTAGCTGTCACTAGTCAGGGTTCCAGGACTTACATCATTTCATGACACAGTCCCAGTGTGTACATCTACAAGATAAGTCCTCTTAGTTTTACAAGCTTCATATTAGAATAGAGAAAAGGTCACAAAATACATCACCCTTGCCACAATGTAACAAACAGGTCGGTGAGTATTAGGAGTTGGCCACTTTCTAGTGGTTTCTCTTTTATTCTTACACACATACATACACACACACACACACACACACACACATCTTAAGTCAAGGTGTGTGTCTGATCTGTGTCACAGGCAGGGAGGACTCAGAGAGAGAGAGAGAGAGAGAGAGAGAGAGAGAGAGAGAGAGAGTCTAGTGCAAAAGAATTCAAAGAACTCATTTCTTCCACCTCTAGTCTAACCTTGTTATTGCGTTGACATTATTATTTTGCTTGGAGGTACTATTTCTGAGAAATATATTGATTTTATTTGGAGCTTTGATCTTATATGTCTGGAGAGACTGCTCTTTACAGCCTGGTGGCCCACTGGCTGGCTCTGTTGTGGGAAACCTTCACTCATGGCCAGGTTCCACATGCTCGTTCTGTTTACCTTAGGGTTTTGTTATTTCTTAAGCAGCAGATCACTAACTGTCCCTATGTAGTGTTAGTGGTGAGGCTGTTTTATGATGCATGACAGATAAAGTCAACTTGGGCACTGATGATAACCTTGTAATCGGAGCAGGGTTAGATTGCTTGCGGCATTTTAGCACAGCACAGAAACCCCCTTTGGCACTGTTGCCAACCATAGAACTCCTGAAGTGTCTGAGCAGTTCAGTCCCAAGAGCAATCAGGCTGTTGCTGGGAAAGCTCCCAGGAAGTCAGGGTGTGTCTGGCCTGTGTCACAGGCACGGGGGACTTTCTGCAGTGTGGTGCCCTGTGCACTCACTGTTGACAGAAAGGGTTTAGAGTTAGACTGGATTTCAGCTGCCTTTTAAGCTAGTCATATATACTAGTGGGGGCTTTATCTTTCCTAACCTCAGTTTCCTTATCTCTAAAATAGCATCTATAACAGTTTCACAGGATTAAGTGAGATGAGATATGAATACAAGGCACTCGGACCACAGGAGGCTATTAGTTTACTCTCCAATAAATGAGTCTATACCATTAGACACGTTGTTGTTGTTTTTTTTTAACACCAACAAATGATAAGCCTTTAGTAATCACTAGTAGTAATTTTTAATTCTTGCTTTTTAGTTACCCAACTACAGAGTTCCATGGACTTGAAGTTGTTTTTGATTAACTGAGTATATATGGATTACTCTTACAAACTCAGAGTGAATGAGGCCAAAAGTACAGTTCTGCTCATAGGTATGAAGTGTAGTTAGTGGACAACTCAAATCATGGCTGACACAACACGTTCATGGAGAAGAGGAAGGCGTCCATCTTGGCAGGGCCAGAGCAGGGGATAGGCACTGCCTTTTGAAAGGCTTTGAAAGGGAGAGCAGAAAAATGAAGGAGTTCTATTGTTCATGGATGGGATAGCAAGAAGACGTGATGGTCTGGATGGTTCTGGTGGTTAATGGGTAGAGGGAAGAAAACATGGTAGAGTAACTCTTGCCCAGGTTGGAGAGGATTCTGAACTTCTTCAGAAAGAAGCTATGGCTATGGCAAGATTTCAGACAAAATAAAATTCAAAATAAGAATTTTCTTCTTTATTAGGCCAATCGACTGTGCTGTAGCAGTTTTGTAAAGGCTGATAAATCATTCCATGCAAATCTTCACAGATAATGAAAAATCAGGCCAGCTGAGGACAAATGAAATAAGAAATTGGAGGCACGAAGCTCACCAGTGAACTCTGAGTTTTGCTGAAATTACTAAGACGTACAATCATCATTTGCTTGCAGTGTTCATTCTATAGATACTGGCAAAGAGGCAGAGGTTCCTGTATTCAACTGCATTTCACAGAAGTCTAGAAGATAGCAGGAAAACCTAAACATTCTTTAGTTAATTCCTGTCTCCTAGAAGACTTTATAGTTCCTAAGAGAAGCTATCATGCACTCTCTCCACAGATACCTGGGTTATACTTTTAGAATGGCGTTCTCTCTTCTCTAGAAGATGTGAGGCATTCTGAATCCACCTGGGGCAGTACCCTTGCTGCCTAGCATCTACTGAGTGCTAGTTTCTATGTGCTGTCACTGACCTGAAGGCTTTGCTAGCTTTAGCTTATTTAAACCTCCATATGCTACTAATTACAGTCCTGGGTGGATGTAGTAGCACACTCTTAGGATCTGGACACTCAGGCTTAGGCAGGAGGATCACAAATTCCAGTCCTCCCCTGGACAACAAAGAGAAGCCTTATTTTTGTTTTGTTTTGTTTGTTTGTTTTTAAAAGAACAAACAAAGAGAACATTACCCAACCCTTACCCATAGCAGCTCTGTCATTATGCTAATTTTACCAGCATAACAACCAAGACCTTGAGAAGTTAGACTAGTCAGAATTTGAACCCAGTGGTCAGCACTCATAGTCTGAGCTCTTTAACTGAGTCATTTTGAGGTCACTAGTGTTTGTTCGGGTCTCCATCAGATCTCCAGATGTGTGCCACTGCCCTTTCATAACACTGGATCCCTGGAGCTGGAAGGAAAAATAGGGCTGGTGTGAAATGTTCTTGCCAGAATATTCTTTAGGTGTCTTCTTGGGATGTGTACCTACTATCTACCTCATCATAAAGTGATGAATGCAAATCCAGATATACTAGGCAACATTTAGGTATGAAAGCCCAATCTTTCAATAATAACTAAATTACTAAAATATTCAGTTATTTTTCAGATGTAAAAGAACTCCGTGAGAACGAGACCATCTATGTGAGCAACATAAAATGACCTGGAAGCTTGACATTTGAGGTAGAAAAGAAAGTGACAGTTTCTTACTTCATCTCACTCTATGAGTAGAAGTCCCTGCTTTGGGGAAGTTATAGAGCCACATGAGACCTGTCCTCATCCACAAGAGGCATCTCCAGAATTTAACCACTAATAAGTTCCTCCATCTGCTCCATTCTCCCTCCTCACAGTAACAGATGATTTTACATCAAAGTTTTCTTTGGCCAGACATTTGAAGGCCAACTCCTCCATGTAAGTTATGACTCATAGAACAAAGACCAATCAGACAACATTTACTCAATAGCTCCACATACTCTGGTTACATCTGTGGCTGACACCATTCCTGGAGCAGGGGTAGGGGAGGCAGCAGAGAGTATGAGGCCTCCTCACAGAAGGAAAGAACATCATCTTCAAAGAAGAGAGGTTGTACATGGTGATTTTCTCACTTTTTAGAACTTTGCCTCAGGTACTGTGTGTATCTGAAGTTATGGAGCTAATGATATACAATACTGTTTGCTATCTTTAATCTTATTTTGTTTTGACTTAGGATCATGTAGTTCAGATTGGTTTCAAACTTGCTATGTATCCGAGACAGCCTTAAATTTCTCCTTCTATATCTATAATGGTAGGATTACAGTGAGCTGCAACACTCAGGCTTCTATGATTAAATTTTAAGATTGTCAAATGCACATTAGCTTTTATTAAATGATAGTATAGAGTATTAAATACACTACTTAATGCAGAGCAAAAAATGTAACACTACTATGATTTAGATATATAAATATATCTAAATATATATGTATAGTTGGAATCTTGTATCACACGATCCACTTTTATTTTGTGCCTTACCATTTCCTTTTAAAAGTAATAACTCTTGATAAATTACTAATCACATAATTTTTCTCAATAAATCTTAGGCTGTACAATTGAAAATTCTACATCTAAATATTTTTCCCATGATAGCTTTCCTTTTTCTTATTGGAAGCCTATGAGTTGGCTTCTGGTCTTATATTTTGAATGAGAGGTCACTTATTGGTAAATTCAATGAATACATTAGTTACTTTTCTGTTTCTGTGCTAAAACATTGCAACCAAAAACGACTTATGAAAAAGAGATTTTATTTAGACTATAGTTCTAGAGGGAAAATTCAAAATGGCTGGGGAAGCATAGCCTCAGGCAGCCAGAGAAGGAAGCTGAGAGACCTCATCTTCAACCTTGGGCAGGAAGTGGAAATAGCAAACTGGAAGCGCAGTAAGGCTATAAACTCTAAACACCCAATTGCAGATGGGCATCCTTCAGCAAGACTTACTTAGAGAACCTCCGCAAACAGCACCATCAACCAGAGGCCAAGCGTTCACACTTGTGAACCTGTAGGGGACATTTCTCAACCAGACTACCACAGTGGAAAGGACTTGTATGTCATAGCAGCCATGTGTGAGCATGTTAGACAGCTAGTGAACAGGTATGAGTACTGTAGAGTTTTACTTTTTACTAAAAGACAATGGGGAGACTTTTTATCTTACTGACAACACAGAGCTTACTTGCTTATGTGTTGTGTAAACTCCAGGAATCAAAGTAAGCATTCTTGCTCCCACAGAACAATGATGTAATGACTAGGTTGTTTAATTACTTTCCGGTACTAACCTTTCATTTTTCTACCCCACTTTAGTTGTATTATTTACTTGGTTTCCGATGTGGGAAGCATTAATTACACTTAGTTTTCTTATTTGAATGGATCATTTTCTGTTGCTCAGCATCAGGAAATCTTTTATTGGCCCTGAATTAGCTAAACCTGGCTTTCTCAAAGAGAGATCATGCTTCTCATGATTCCGTACCTTTTTTTTTTTTTCCACCTAACACTGGACCAATAGCCTCCGGCTCGGGGAGACAATCCATAGTTTCTGTGGCTACGTTTGGACAGAAATCTGCTTCTCCCTGGATTGAGTTGAGACACGAAGCACTTCTCTTCTCCCAGAGAGACATTTTACAGCGTCTTTTACAAGATAGACAAGTTCATGCAGGAGAAAGGAAGAATCAAAACCTACAGTCTTTCTTTAAAGATTCTAGAATACTTCTCTCCTGAGAACAATTTTATTCAAGATGAAGTAAAAAAAAAATCTAAATGTGATCACAGGGACAAAGAAAACTTTCTGAAAATGATTTCCAAATCATGTTAGAACATGTCACAGTGTGTTATTTTATTTTAAAAATTATAATGGCATGCATTTAAAATATATGCAGACAAATATCACAATGGGGTATTTTTCTAGTGCTATAAGGTCGTGCGGCTGTTGTTACAGAAGCGAACTTTTCATAGGATGGTAGTCTACAATCCTCAGGCTCTAGAATCTAGTCATCTTTCTCTTTTATTTTCTTCTCTTATGAATAAATACTTTTAAAAAATTCAAATAATGAGGCAATATTGATAAACATTTTTGGAAGTGGTAAAACGCAAAATATATCTTTAATTGTTAATGTTTAAACATCTTTAAAACATTCAAAGTCTATTTTTTCCTGAGCTAGTCCACAACAATTAAGCACAAATAAGGTTTTAGGTGGTAAAAACTTCTTACAGTCATAGGATTAGGTTCCTAAAAAATATCTAGTTGTTGGCAAAATGGTTTCCAAAGATAGTTTTATTGGAAACTACTGGAGATGAAGAGAAGACAGTAAAACATATGTTAGAAACCTACTAAGTGAAAATTCTGACTCTTGAAATTTTCCACATTGCTTAGTTTTATATAACAAAATATTCCAACAGAATAGACATTTATCATCTCATGTTCTGTGGGCTTAGATTCAGCAGCAGCTAAGCTATGCGTGCTTGGAGGTCAAACTACCACAGTCCAGGCCAGGCCACAGAAGCTGTGGCGGCCCAGGCTAGGCCCCAGAGGATACAGAGGCCTAGGCCTAGGCTGGCTTTGTATCTTAAACATTTGTTTTCCTGCCTCTCCACATAGCCTGTGAGCAGCAGGCTTCAGTTTCTTTACATAGCTTCCCTAAAGGACTTCTGAGACTGCTCGTTTGGTAGTTGTCTTGACCTGAACAAAAGATCTAAGCAGGAGTGAAGGTATAGCCTCTTGGCTCTGTGTTGATCTTTGGGGTCACTCGTTTTCCCAGTTTTTCTATGAATGAGAAGCAAGTTATGAAAGAGGAGGAGTATTTGGGTTTCACCTTTTGAAAGAAAGAATATTAATGAGTATGTGAACAAATTTTTGAAATATCAAACTTTTTGACATAAACTAGATTTGATGCTTTTAAGAACAGGATTCCTTCTCGCATTTCCCCATGCCCTCAAGATTTGTTTGCTCATTTATTTTACCTTTTACTGAAAATAGACCTCTTTTCTTACATAATATAATGCTGATTACAGTACCCCCTCCTCTCAGCTCCTTCCCACCTCCCCTCTCATCTGGATGGACTCATTTTCTGTCTCTCAGAAAACAAACTTGGTCTCCAGGTTTTGAGACAGGAACACTTAGGTCTGGTGGTTTTAAAATCAGTCCTTTTCTGGTTGGAGCATTTATTTGTCATGGCAGAGTATCATGCCTCTGCCAGGAGTTCCAACACATCATCAAGATGCACATGGATGTGTATTTGAGGGTAAGATAGGAGCTGCCACCACCTATCCTCACCCTGCGTTGTTGGTACAAGAACCCTCTGCCTGCCCTTCTGCCTGTGGGAACCCTGACTATCAGGAAGGAGCTGAGTCGTGCCACCTTATGCTTGCATTTGTAACAGTTGAAATGACCGTTACATTGTTTAGGGAAATGAACCTAAAATGTTTGCTAGGGAAGTATAAAATCACATTATTCCAATACCATCACTGGCTAAATTAAAGTTGAAGGATTATATTTTGTTTTTATTTTCTGTCTAGCATTATTTTGTAACAGCCTTCCTGTATCTCCGGGCTTCATTTTTATCACTTTAATGGCTCCTTAATGGCCCCCAGGATGATATAGCATGGGTTATATAACTGTATTTAATGTTAGCTATTTGTATTGTTTCTGACTTTTCCTTCCATTTTCACAAGTAATGTTGCTATAAACATCCCAGGATAGATCATTTTCCTTTGCCAATATTTCAATCTTTTCCTTAGGGTAAAGTTTTCAAAATTAGATTATGTAGTCAAAATATGTGCACTTCTTCTTCTTCTTCTTCTTCTTCTTCTTCTTCTTCTTCTTCTTCTCCTTCTCCTTCTCCTTCTCCTTCTCCTTCTTCTTCTTCTTCTTCCTCCTCCTCTTCTTTTTCTTTTTTCTTCTTCCTCTTCTTCTTTAAAAAACCAAACATTTCATATATACACAAAAATAGAATAACATAACAAATTCAATGTACCTATTCTATTTTCAAAATTGCAAATTCATGGTTGTTTCTGTTAATTTACAACTGTATAAACTTTTGCCTAACCTTATTTTCCAACCTGGATTATTTTGAAGCAAACCTTGGACATCTGTAACCTCAGATGTGGTCATGTAAGGGGTTAGTATTGCATATTTTACTGACTTACAGAAGTTCAAGTGAATTTTTAATTTTATGACTGAACATGATGTGATTGCTCAAAGAATGAAACATAAAAACAATTGGACTTCATCAAGTCAAGAATTCGGCTGTGTGATAGACACTCCTAAAATGACAAAGATATAAAATTTCTTACTAGGATAAGTACATAGATATCTGTATTGTTTGTACATATGTATGATGTATAAAGAGCCACAAACTAAAAACAAAACCAAAAAGAAATAA
Source organism: Grammomys surdaster (assembly GCF_004785775.1). Taxonomy (NCBI): domain Eukaryota; kingdom Metazoa; phylum Chordata; class Mammalia; order Rodentia; family Muridae; genus Grammomys; species Grammomys surdaster. Next base: position 19,193,855 of record NW_021604576.1, read on the forward strand.
TACCTTGAATTCAATTAGAAAATGAGACAACGTTATAGGCTGTGCAGATAAACTTGCTGAAAGGCGCTCACACGCCTTGTCATTAGGGATCGAACCGTGTATCATGAAAGGCGTATTTGAACAACAGAAAATAGAAGCAGCACAAATGGGGATGTAGTTTTCTGCTAAGTAGGTCAGGTGGCAATTACAGCTCTGAGAAAACCTCAGCAAGTTTATGGACGACTACATGCATCTTTCCTGTGTCATCCAGCAACCCCTGCTGTGTGTTTACAAGATAGAAGTAAAGACTCAACATTATGGAAAAGTCTACTCCCAGCAGCTTTGTTTACAAGAGCCACCAGGTCTCCTTTACTGGGTACAAGGACAGTGGTACATCCATGCTACAGAATACTATTCGACAACAAATAGAAGCAAACCACTCAGAATAACTTAGATGCATCTCAACTCATTGCGCCGAATAAAGAAGGCCCAGCTGAAAAGATCAGGCATTCTATGATGCCCTTACAATTTTGAGAATGACATGAAGAGCTACATGAAAGAGATTTTTAGTGAGAGAGTCATTTCTTGAATGCTGTTGTCATGGCCAGGATTATCATGTTTACATGAGATAAATAACAGACCCACACGTGCTTTGACAGTGTTGCCCTCCTGCCTTAGCGGTCGTGCTGTAGCTATGCTGAAACTCACCTTTTAGTGTCAAGGAATCGCAGCTCTTTTCTGACTAGTATTTGCAACATCCAGTGAATCATGATTATTTAAAAGTGAAAGGTTAAATGTCAAATATGGCTATTCTGCTCCTGTTTTAGCAGAACCGTCCTATGTGGCTTTCTTTTGTCATTTTAAAAACTATTTGAACCTCTGCCTTCTGGGAGAAGCTCGAAGACATTCATTGCTCCTTGGTGAACTAGCTTAGCCGATGCTGGGTGGGTCCATCAGCGCTTCTGATAATTCTATTCAGCGCTTCTATTACTCAGGATGTTTTCAGAGTAAACGTGACTGAGATAATAAAAAATGGTTCTTTCCTCTTTTGTCGACGCTGTTCTCTTTAGGATGATAACCAGAGTGGAAATAATTCCTTCTGGACATATTTATTAGAGAAGAAATGTTGAAAGACTCCACCAATTTAACCTTTGGTAATTCAACATGTCAAGCCAGACATAGATCTCGAAGGCTGGAAGCATGAGTGGAAACAAAAAGAGCACAATAGGAAGATCTAGCTAGCTTCGAGAAAGCAGCAACTTCTTAAAGAAAAACGTATGTGTGTCCACACATGCGCACTGAAGACAGAATGTCTTGGCTGGGGCTGGACAGAGCCCAGACAAAAATGGAAGAACAGGAAAGATCTTCAGCCTTCAGGCTCAAAAGACTCTTGTTCACTTCCCGGAGCACTCAGTGGTCTCATGTTTATATTTTGGTGATACCACTCTACCTTGCTTCCACCTCTCTCCTGGGATGCTCTTTTTTGTAGCCTTACCTTCTGGCTTCTCATCTCACACATGTGCTGGATCCTCCAGAATCTGGATCTCAGCCCTTAACCTCGGGCTTTTCTTTTTTCTTTTCTTTTTCTTTTTTTTTTTTTGAGACAGGGTTTCTCTGTATAGCCCTGGCTGTCCTGGAACTCACTATGTAGACCACGCTGGCCTCGAACTCAGAAATCTGCTTGCCTCTGCCTCCCAAGTGCTGGGATTAAAGGCGTGCGCCACCACTGCCCGGCAACCTCGCGCTTTTCATCTTGGACCGTCACACATGCGCTGGATCATCTGGAATCTGGATCTCAGCACTCACCTCTGAGCATCTGTGGCTTCTCTGAGGAAACTTAATAGTGGTTTCTTGCCTTTCGACATGGCGATGGCCGCACTCCTACATTTATAACTTCAATGCTTCTTTATATTCCAAAGTCACACTATTTATCTTCACCAAAGTGTCTACTGCTATCTTAAAGGCCTTTGTTCAAAGCAGAACTCAACGTCTTTTTATATTCGTTCCCATTTTACCCTCCCCATGTTACTGAACACACTTAAAACCATCAAAGTCAGCAATGATGATACCTAACCTTTATTTTTACTACCACTGCAACTGATTCCGAAATCCTTCCCGTCTTCTCCTTCAAAGCTCTCGTGCTTCACGTTCTTGTCACGTTCATAGCTTAAGCTACTACCCTTTCTGGTCTGGTCTGTTTCCATACTCCTTCCATGCTGACCTCCAGGCACACACCCTCTTTTTGCCTCCCCCATTTGCTACCCCAAATTTTCTACAGCACACATTTGTTTATATTGCCCTCTTACGTGCCGACTTCAGTCCTCCATGAATCTGTCTATCTCAGGCTTTGATCTTTCTCTCACTAGAAAACCCTCTCCTTTACCCATTTCCATAAGCGAGCCATTATTCCAGAACAGAGCTCTCGTGACTTTTACTCTTCCTACAAGTTTTTCTGCGTATACTTTTCTTTTACCCTGGCCTCTGCAGCCACAGATTTCTATTATCCTTCAAGAGTCAGACTGCATCAGCCATCTCTGCAAGGATCTTTTGTTACCCCCAGACATGCTTGCTTCTCCTCTGTGTCTCCCCTATATCCTATATAGTCTCATACTCTTACCTGTATGACTTTGGTATATAGGTGTGGCTCCATCTGTTAAATTCTGAGTTTCCCATGAAAAGGCTAATGTTGATTTCAAATACCCAGCATGGGTTTTGTGTCTTGTGAAAATCTCATAGAGCTAATGTTTGTTGTGTAGCTGATGCAGTAGATACTGCTCTGAGATGAGTCTAAGCCACCTGCAAACTCATGCATTTCATCTCACAGCTTGGAGATAGGTCCTATTTTGTTCCATTTTACAGATGAAAAATGTCGTTTTAAACTGTGATCAAACACATTTAAAGTAGACTTAAATACATACTGAATGAAAGCTAAGAAACTGAAGAATGCTTGGTTCTCTCACTCTGAGTAAGACCTCAAACTGGCCAATGAATGAGTTTCTGGGAAGAATCCATTCTGCAAAGCTGATGAATTGGTCAGAACTACAACAACTGTGGACAGAGGAGATCACTGCAGACCCAGAGTTTAACCGCAGTCCACCTTGAGCCATGTTTAGCCCCATTAACAGTTATTTATCATTTACCTCAGTGTGTATCCCAACGTCTTTATGTCTATTAGGTAAATCCTAGGGAGTATGCAAACAGAGTCCAACTAAACAGACTTACAGCAACCAAAAAGCTAAGAATGCTATCATATAACGTCTGAGGTTTCCAGCAAAGCATTTAAAACCTCCCTTGATTTATGACCTTCTTTGTTCCATTCCTATAAAACTTTAGGAAACATCACCACATTTGAACATGAACTTTTGGGTGACCTGAATCTGTGTTCCTGAGCTGTGGTCACTCATATTTGCCTCCGAAATAAATGATCTCTTATCCCCTTGAGATGACAGCTTATGTTTTCATGTGGATAAGCCTGGATTCAGTTCACTGTGAGAAGGCTACAGCTCATATGTTACCTATTTCAATCCCAACTCCAAGGCACACATTGAGATGAATGCCTGTAATATGTTGTTGATGGTTTTGGTATGATGGGGACACATGGTTCAGCCAGTCTGATAGCTTTGTTTTTTTCTTTGCTTTTGCAGGTCATTTTGTAGTTGATGGATTCCAATGCAAAAACCAAGAGGTAAATCAGATCTTCATATTAAGAACCGACTTCCTTTCTACTGTGGTGTCTCTGAAAAATTCTTTTTAAGTGACACTCCTGTTTTGTTTGTTTTTCTTATTTTTTTCTGAAGTATATTTTGTTCATGTTTTTACCCTTCTTCAATAATTTCCAGATCTTTCCTTTTCCAGATTATTTCTACCTCCTCATTCAACTTCATGTCCCCCCTCCAAAGACAGAACAAAAGCAAAAAATCAAAACAAGCAAAAAAAATCTCTATAAGACAAATATACCAAAAGAAAATAAAATACTCTTTCCCTACCAAAAAACAAAACAAAACAAAACATGAAAAGCATGAAGTCTGTTTTGTGTTGGCTAACTACTCCTGGACACAGAACCTGCCCTGGAGTGTAGTTAATATACCCAGGGACACACTGCTGTAGAAAACTGTTTCTCCCTTTTCTAGCAGATATCATTTGCAAGGTAGCTTCTTTTTTTTAAAGGAATATATGTGTATGTATTGATAATATATATACATAATATATATGTATATATATTATCAATGTCCTCAGATACACCAGAAGAAGGCATTGGATTCCATTAAAGATGGTTGTGAGCCATCATGTGGTTTCTGGGAATTAAATTGAGGACCTCTGGAAGAGCAGTCAGTACTCTTAACCACTGAGCCATGTCTCCAACCCGTAAATAGCTTTTTGATTAGGGGCTGTACTTTGTGTTTGCTTCCCCTTCTTAGTGGGGATTTTTGTCTGGTTTGGATTCTTTTTTTAGGTCTTGTGTGTGTCGTCATGGTCTCTGTGAGTTCATATTTGCATCAGTCCTGTTGTGTCTGGAAGATGTTTTCTTGGAGTCATCCACCACCTCTGGCTCTTACAGTGTTTCGAATATCACTGCTTCCACATAGATACTTGAGCCTTGAGGGGAGGACTTGGATGAAAACTTCTAAGACTGGATGCTCCAAGTTTTTCAACTCTTTGCCTGTTTTGTAATGGTGGATCTCGGAGTTTATTACCATCTACTGCAAGAAGAAGCTTCATTGGTGAAGGCTAAATGCTTAATGGGTTCTACAATCTGTCATGAGGAGCTATCTTATTGCTATGTTCCTTCATCAGAATAATAGTAGTAGGCCCTTTCCCTAGGCCTTTTAACTATCTAGTCTCAGGTTCTTGGTCACTCTAACAGTGTTGGGTTCCATCTCATGAGTGGGCCTTAAATCCAATTAAAAAGTGGTTGCTTGTTCCCATAACATTTGTGCCACTATTTCACAGTATATCTTGCAGGTAGATAACTGTTGTAGGTTACAGATTTAGCTGGATGATATTGGCTACATTCCTCCTTTGGGAGCTTGTTTTCATGACTAGCATTGAATGCTACTCACTAGGAGTGAAGCTTCTAGTTGATTTTTCTGCATTTGATGGCATAAGTAAATACTATCTTCAGCAATAAAGCTTTACTACCAGGTTGTAGAGAGTAAATGATAACCTTTGAGTGGTGGTCTATGAGCCACTTTGGCCAATGACTCAACAAGATGTAACCCATTCTTGATGCCAGAGATTTTACTTGGTAGGATATCTGGTTGAGACATTGGCCTCTAAAATTTCTAGTGATTCCATTTAAACTCCTTTCATCTAGCTATATGTTTTATAAAGCTTCTACAATATTAGGTTTTCATATAGTTTATCAAAAAAGCCTTTCATATTAGTTATCCCTCCCATATTCCCTTCTTTACTCTGCCTTCCTATCCCCTCCTCTATTTAATCCTCCTTGTTCCCCCTTTATCCCTTTATAACACTATATATTCTATTTTCTCTTCCTTGGAAGAGCTCCTCCTCCTCTGGATTTTTATTAGCCATATTCAGGCTGAACCACACATAAAGATAACATCTACATTAAAATAAAACTTTGAATATTTGTCTTTTGGGGTCTGGATTACCACATTCAGGATGGTTGTTTATAGCTCCATTCATTTACCTGCATGTTATTTGCTTCTAAGAAAAGTGAAATGAAATTCTCAGGTATGTGGATGGAGCTGAAGATACTCTGATGAGAAATGGACTCACGTACAATGCTGTAGAAGAAGGCTTCACAGATAGGAAAGCATAGGTTTGGAACTAAGTTGAGATTTCCAGTTTTGCTACTTGTTAAGCAGACGATGTTCAATGACTCTTCTATCACTCTTTGCCCTTAATTTCTACAGTAGGCCATAAAACCCTTCTCAGGGACACATCTCATGGTAATGTGGTACCAGGACTTGTTCAGATAGGAACAGCATATCTTAAATGTTTGTTTCAAAGATTTATTTATGAAGATGGACAGTGAATGAACACAATGGCGCTTGACAAACAAGGGTTGGGATATTTTCTTAAAGAACTAAAAATAACCATTCACAAGTAGAAGATAATTCAAAATTTACCTCAAGTTTATTGATACTTAACTTATAAACGTAGAAGTATTAAAGTGAAGACCACCAGAATACATGAAAATGTGCTGGCAAAGTTGTGTGAAAAATGTGTAGTTGTGTCTGAAAACAACTATATTTAGCACTTTGAAGAATTTGAACTCCAGTTGGCTGGTAGTTGAGAAAACATAAATAAGTATTAGGACACATAATGCGTATGTATTTTTAAGTGTGTTTATGTGCTCTATTTCAATGAGAAATGTGGAATGTTTCCATGAGGAAGGACACACGGGGGGCCCTGCTGGGTTTCTTCCTTGTAGAAACACTTCATTTTTACAGAAAGCAGGAACTGCTACCACTGAATGCTCTAGGATTTGTAGGCTATTGTCATTTTTTGTTAACTTGTTTCTTGTTAGTTTTTTCTATCTCACATAGAGAAAATGGTGTATTCTTCTCATCCCATTTTGTTACAAAAAATATGTTATGGCCATGGAGTTTTCCAATATCAGTAAGTGGTTAATTACCTTTAAATGTCTCATTCAAAGAAGGTGCTGATGCTTCCCTGCACACAAAGCAATGCAAAACTTGAGCAATCATTGTTGGAAAGTGATGCTGATGATGCAATCCCATGATTCTCCTTCAACAAAGACTTGGTATCTTTGCTTCTGTCATATCTCAATACATACATATATACATACATACATACATACATACATACATACATTCATACATACATACACACACATGCATACACCTTTGCCAAATTTTTAATGAATCACTAACATGTTCCATCTTCCCCCTTTGCTTGGATTTTCTTTATATAATTGGGTTTAATTGCACAGTTTTTAAAGGTTGTTGCTACTAACACTGTTGTTGAAATTGCCTAACACTGCACAGCACAGATGTAAACCTACCAGTTTGTCTAAAGCATCATGTTAAAATGTTGTATTCTTATCATAACAGTGCTGCTATACCATATAAAAACACTTTTTAAACTGCTCCGATAATGAAGGCGATAGCAAAAATACAATACTCTTAACCTGGCAATTCATCACCCCAAAACCAATTTTCCCAGATGCTACACTGCCAGGCTTCATGCTGCTGCATGTGCATAAAGAGGAGTCTGCATATTGTTCTGGAACTACAGTCTAGCATTACTAAACAATAAGAAGACAGATGTACAAACAGCCTTTGAGTTGAACGTAATTATTTAAATTATTGAAAATATCCCCAGATAGCTTCTCTCAAAGCTTAACTTTTTATTTTTTTTTAATTTTTTTTTAAGAAGTTTTGAAGCTTCTGTCTCTCCACAGACTTTTCCTGTCAAGGACTGATGTGAACGGATTCTAATTTTTGGCTCTATAGTTCGGTGAATGCTAATAAGCATATAGAAAGCCTCCTCAGTAGCGTTCAAAGCTGCAAACCAGTCTCCTTAAAAATTCTCAAATCTGCCTTTCTCTGAAATGGTGCAGAAGGGCAAACTATGAGAACAGCGACAATCACGCAGAAGGTGAGAATATGAGCAACCTCCCACTCTGTGTCTCCATGGAGAGGAAGGGGGCTTGTCAGGTCTCCCTGAGTAATGACTGGGGTTTCATACATAGGATTAAGTAATGGTCATCAATGAAATAAATCTATGTTTGATGTTTTTTCACACCACCAAACATAAAAGCTGCAAGCAGCCACAGCCCTTTGAAAATGGAATGGCCTTCTGTGACCCTTGGAATGGAATTTAAGAGTTTTCTGCCACAGATTCATTCCCATTCCCATGGAAACAGTGACTGGGAGGGATTCTGCTGTCATTATTTTCAAGCACTGACCCTGGTTCTAATGAACTAATGCTGACCAAGTCTTCATGTATCTGAGAGAAATGAGCTTCGACCTTGTGTAAAGAACCCACAGAACGAACAGCTCACATGGGGGAAATTCCCAAGATGCTCCCAATATATATGCATAATATATACATAATACATGTATGTATGTATGTATATATATACACATGTATGTATGTGTGCAGTGTATGTGTATGAGTATATGCATATTTATATATAATTAGAAAAGTATTAAACTATATTAAGATAATTCTAAGATTAATATATATTAATATATATATTAATAAATTATATATTTGTCTTAATGTTTTCTAATTATAAAATAATGTTGAATAGAAGACAGATGAAGGATGAATGAGGAACTCCTTGGTTTGTCTTCATCTTATAGTCTTCATATGGAACCAAGGCCACCTTGAAGCTTGTGATCCTCCTGCCTCGGCATTCTTGATTCTGAGGTTGTAGGCTTGAGCTCTACTAGTTTCATCACTGCTGGTTATTTTAAATTTTGTGCCATTTCAAAGACTGAAACACTGCTCAACAAGATATCATAAAATGTAAACAGGTTTTAATACTTGATTCTTTCTTGTCACACTTACTTCAAGGTCTTGAGTGGTGCTTGATTGAAAATTTCTCGTATGTTTCTATAATTTTGTATGGAAGAACATAATTATATACCTACATCAGTTTGCCATTCATTGAATTAAAATCGACATGGATGTTCTTCATATATTTTAAGTACATTGTAGAAGAAAGTGTTAAAAGAGGTCTATGAACAGTTACTTGTGTAAAGAATGTGGTCAGTATCAGGTCCCCCAGAACTGGAGTTAACAGGTATCTGTGAGCTGCCTGATATAGTTTTGGGAACTAAACTCAGGTTCTTTGCAAGAACACTAAATGTTCTTAAGTGCTGGGCCATATCTCCAGCCCCTCAAAGCTTTCTTTTTCTAAGTATTATAATGCCATAGTGTAATGCTTTCATTAAAGGAGGGGTCATTATTTTCTACTACTTTATTAAGAGGGTTTTTGTGGGAGATGGTTCAGTGGATAGAACATTTGCCTCACTATTGTTAGGACAAGAGTCAAGATCCCAGAAGTCATGCTAAAGCTGGACAGGTGTGGTACCCTACCTGTAATCCCAGCATTTGGGGGGCAGAGAAAGGGAGAGTCTGAGGCAAGCTGGCTACCTAGGCTAGCCAGAACTTCTGAATTCTGGGTTAGTGGGAAACCCTGCTTCAATAGATAGAATGGAGAATGAGCAAGCAAGATACCTGCTGTCAACTCCTAGTCTCCACTTACACAATCACCAATACATACAGGCACCTCTGCACACAAAATTCTTGTCCGTCCCACTCCCCCACATATACACATAGTAGAAAACATTTTACTTGCATATCAGCGAGTGAGATTGGTTTGCCATTTTGTGCTGCTATTGAGTTTAAGCATCAATGCTATGACACTTTGTGAATCTTGATTGGACTTACATCATATTTACGCATTATTTTAGAAAGTTTCCATGTATTTGGCATGTAGCATAGTGCCCCTGGAACATGTTACCACTCTATGAGTTCATGTATAATGTTGATAATGTTGTCTAGGATTTTAGCAATGGATTCCCTTTTCTGCTGATTTAATAGAATAAATAGTTGATTATATTCTGGCCCACACCTCTGGGAAAAGCCTTCTATCCCACCAGAGACCAGGCCAGCATCCTGAGCCCTTGGTAGGACTGTTCCCCCTCCACGCCCATGTCACCAACCATAACTCCAACCACTTCTCTTCTTGCCCTCATCATATCCCGGCCTACACTTCCAGTGGAAGCTTCCTACTCCACCACAAACCAGACCAGCATCCTAAACTCCAGAGGACCCTAGACAGATCAGAGGTCATGTACATAGCTGTAATTTGGGTGAAAAATCACTGCTTGACCCAAACAATCCAGGCCATCAGAAATCTAGTCCCCAATTTAGGCAGAGACCCTCTTCTTAATCACAGGACACTCTATCCAGAAGACCAGAGAGGAAATAGAAACTGAGGAAGAAAGACCTATCCAACAAAGACAAACCTAGAAATTAGCACCTAGTCCAAGTAATATATAAAGGAAGACCTATTAAAATTATCACTGACTTCTCAAAAAACACACTAAAAGCCAGAGGAGCCTGGATAGAAGTATTGCAGACTCTAGGAGACCACAGATGCTAGCCTAGATTATTATACTCATCAAACTTTCAATCACCATGGGTGGAGAAAACAAGATACTCCATGATAACGTCAAATTTAAACAATATCTATCCACAAATCCAGACCTACAGAAGGTATTAGAAGACAAACTACAACCTGAGGCAGTTAACTGGATCCACAAAAACAAACAATAAATTATTTCATACCAGAAAACCCAAAGAAGGGAAACACACAGACACACACAGACACACACACAGACACAGCCCCCCAGTAACAACAGTAACAACTACAACAAAATAACAGGAATCAACAGTCATTAGTTATTGATATCTCTTGATATCAATGAACTCAGTTCCCTAATAATAAGACACTGATTAACAGAATAGATGTGAAAATAGGATCTATCTTTTCTGCTGCATAAAAGAAATACACCTCAAGATCAAAGATAGATATTACCTCAGAGTAAAAGGTTGGAAAAAGATTTTCCAAGCAAATATCCCCAAGAAGCAAGCTGGCATAGCCATTCCAATAACTAAAAAAATAGACTTCAAACCAAAATTAATCAAAAGAGATGGGGAAGAACATACTATACTCACCAAAGAAAGAAGCTACCAAGTTAACATCTCAGTTCTGAATACCCCAAATGCAAGGACATACATGATAAAAGAAACATAGCTAAAGCTTAAGTCAAACATGGGCTCTCATGCATTGGTAGTGGGAGACTTCAATATTCCAGTCTCTCCAATGGTCATCCTGATAAAAACTGAACAGAGAAATAATGGAGCTAATAAAGGTCATTATGACTCAAATATACCTAGCAGATATTGACAGATCATTTAACCCAAGTACAAAAGAATGTGCTTTCTCAGCACCCCAGGGAACTTTCTCCAAAATTGACAGAACACTCTGTCACAAAGCAAGTCTCAACAGATACAAGAAAATTGAAACAACCCCTTGCATCCTGTTAGACCACTACAGAATTAAAGTTGGATTTTAGCAACAATGGAAGCAACAGAAAGCCTACAAACTCATGGAAAATTAACAGCTCTATACTTAATGGCTACTGAGTAAAGGCAGAAGTAATAAATTTAAAACTTCCTAGAATTGAATGAAAACCAAGGCACAACATACTCAAACTGATGAGACACAGTGAAAGCTGTGCTAAGAGGGAAGTGCATTGCACTGAGTACTGTCATAAAGAAATTGAAGATCTCATACTAGCAACTTAACAGCACACTTGAAAGCTCTAGAACAAAAAGAAGCATGCTTACCCAAGGGGAGTAGACGGCAGGAAATATCTAAACTGATGGCTGAAATCTATAAAATAGAAACAAAAACAACAATACAAAGAATCAGTGAAAAAAGATATATTTCTTTGAGAAAATCAACAGTCAAACTCTTATTTAAACTAAAAGTCATATAAAGAATATCCAAATTAACAAAATCAGAAACAAAAGAGGAGACATATGAACAGACACTTAGGAAAATTCAAAGGTCTTACTTCAAAAGCCTGTACTCCACAAAACTGGAAAATCTAAACAAAATGGACAATTTTCCTGATAGATACTTCTTACCAAAGTTAAATCAAGATCAGACAAACAATTTAAATAAACTGATTAACACTAAGGAAATGTAAGCAATTGTTAAAAGGTTCCCAATCAAAAAAAAGCCCAGAGTCAGTTTTAATACAGAATTCATTATCAGGCTTTCAAATAAGAGCTAATGCCAATACTCCTCAAAATATTCCAAAAGCATAAAAACAGAAAGAACATTGACAAATTCATTGTACAAAGCCTCAGTCACCCTGTTACCTAAACTACGCAATGACCCAACAAAGAAAGAGAATTACGCACTAACTTCCCTCATGAACATAGATAGATGCAATAAATATACTCAATAAAATCCAAGCGCACATTAAAAACATTATCCACCATGATCAAATAGCGTTCATCGCAGAGACGCAGAGATGGTTCAACACATGAATATATGTCAATGTAATTCACCATAGAAAAGATAAAGAAAAAAAAAACACCGCATGATCATCTCATTAGATACTGAAAAAAAAAAAACTTTGACAAAGCCCAACACCCTTTCATGATAAAAGTCTTTGCAAGATCAGAGATACAAGGGACATACCTAAATATAATAAAGACAATTTATAGCAAGACTATAACCAAAATCAAATTAAACGAAGACACTCTCAAAATAATTCACTAAAATCAGGAACAAGACAAGGCTGTCTAGTCTCTCCACATCTATTCAATAACAGTACTTGATATTCTAACTAGAACAACTGAAGAAGATCAAGGGGATGCAAATTATAAAGGAAAAAGTCAAAGTATCATTATTTGTATTTATAAGAGAGTATAGATAAACAATTCCAACAACTCTCCAGATGATGATAAACACCTTCAGCAAAGTCTCTTGATTCAAAATTAATTATAAACAAACCAACCAACCAGTAGTCCTCTTATGTACAAATGACAAAGGGGATGAGAAAGAAATCAGGGAAACAACATTTTTTATTAATATATAATAGCTGAAAATAATATAAAATGTCTTAGGGTAACTCTAACCAAGCAAGTAAACAATCTATAATAAAACTTTCAAGTCTTTGGAGAAATATTGAAGATCAAAAACACAAGTGACAGCTCATGGTGGTGATGAGGTAGAGCAAGGAGAGCACGCCTCCATCGCTGGTGGGAGCGCAAACCTTTACAAACACTTTGGAAATCATTATGACAGTTGCTCAGAAAATTGGGAATTGATCTATTTCAAATCCAGCTATATCACTTCTAGGCACATACCCAAAGGTTTACTCCATCCTTCCACAGGGACACTTGCTCAACTATATTCATAGAAGCTTTCTTCATAATAGCCCTAAGCTGGAAACAACCTAGATATTTCTCAATCAAAGAATGGATTTTTAGGGCGGTGGTGGCGCACGCCTGTAATCCCAGCACTTGGGAGGCAGAGGCAGGTGGATTTCTGAGTTCAAGGCCAGCCTGGTCTACAGAGTGAGTTTCAGGACAGGCCGGGGCTACACAGAAAAACCCTGTCTCTAAAAACAAAAACAAAAACAAAAAAAAAAAAAAAGAAAAAAAAAAAAGAAAAAGAAAAACAAAGAAACAAAACAAAAGAATGAATTTTTAAAAACGTGGCACATTTACACAATGTAGTGTTACTCAGCTACTTAAAAAATGACATCATGAGGTTTGCTGACAAATGGATGGACTAGAAAAAAAATCATTCCCAGTGTGATAACCCAGATCCAGAAAGACAAACCCAGCATACTCTTACATATAAGTGAATATTAGCTGTAAAGTAAAGGACAATCATGCCACAACCCACAGACCCAAAGAGGCTAAGTAACAAGAAAACCTAAGGGGTGGTGGGATACAAGAATCTCCCTGGGAAGGGGAAATAGAATAGATTTCATGGATAGCCTTGGGGTGGATGGAGATGGAAACAGGAGGGATCAGCTTAGGGAAACAGAGGGAGAGAATACTGAGATAGATGGTCGGAGTTGGGGAGCATTTCTGGGATAGAGAGAAGCCATGGAAACCTATGGAATCTACAAAGATGACACTAGTAAAGTCTTCTTTATGGGGAACATGGAGCCTGAACTGGCCATCCTCTGTAACCAGACAAGCCCTCCAGTGGAGGGACTGGGATACCAACCCAGCCACAAAAACTCCATCGTATAGTTTGCCATGTCTGCATAATGTGCTGGGACTGGAGCTTAGAATAAATGTCATCAGAGAGACCAGAGAGATTTCATCCAGCAACTTATGGGAGCAGGTACAGAGTTCCATAAGCAAATATTAGGCAGAGCTCAGGGAGTTCTGAGGAAGAGCGGGTGCAAGGATTGGAGGATCCAGAGGGGTCAAGGACATCACAAGAACATGGCCCACAAAATCAACTTACTGGGACGCAAGTGGGTCCACAGAGATCAGGGAGCCTATATGAGTCTGTCCTAGGTCCTCTGCATGTTAGAGCTGTGTAGCTCGGTGTTGTTGTGGGACTCCTAACAGTGGGAGTAGGGGTGTCTCTGACTTGTTTGTCTGGCTTTGGGACCCTTTTCCTCCTCCTGGATTGCCGTATGGAGCCTTGATGTCAGAATATGTGCCTGTTACACCATATTTTCTTGTAGCTTGTTACACACCATCTTTGGTTGATGCCTCTAGGAGGCCTGCTCTTTTCTGAGGGTAAGTGGAGGGAGGTGGATCTGGGAGAAATGGAGGGAGAGACTTGGGGAGACGAGGGAGCAAAATCTGCAGTCAAGATGTAATATATGAAGAAAGAATAAAAATGAAAAATTTTGGACATGTTCTGTTTGCACAACTGTATACATTAATCATGTCCTGGCCAAGAAACAGAAACCACACAGGTTCGATAGACAGAGTTTAATTGCAGAACTTAAGTACATATGGGAAATTCATGACTAAAGGGAAAAGCAATAAAGCAAAGTGCAGTTGTGGCTGCAGAAAGAGGGACTATACACAACTTCCAAAGGACAGAAAGAGGTTGCAAAGGTTTCTAGAGTTTGCAAGGGGATCCCACAGAGCTGGGAGTGTGACCTCCAGGCCTTTGGGAAGCCCTGACTCCTGCTGAAGTCTGAGAAGGAGAAGGGAGATGCATTTGAAAGTGTATACAAGAGCTGGCAACTGAAGGCAGCTTTGCAGGCAGGGTGAGGAATTGCTTACGAGTGCTCATATGGGATGCTGAGATTTAGGGTCTGTCCTGGCACAGCTAACAGCAAGCAGTTGGAAAGGGAGGACATGAACAGCTGAGCCCCAGTGTCACAGTGAAAAGTGGAAAAAAGTGGCCAGAGACCGGGAAGAGAGTTTGTAACTTTAGTGTTATAATATTAGAAGGCAGGCTGTGGGCATGTGAAGTTTGGAATCTGTACCCAAGCAGAACTGTCTTGCTTAGAGACATACATACTGATATACCTAATGTTCTCATAGAACATAATGTAAGCCACTGAGGTCATTAAGATTGTTATTAACCATATTAAAAAGAAACTGGGAAATTATTTAAAATGTTATATTTAATAAATAAGTACTCAGATGACAAAATTTTTAACATATAACCAACATAAAAAATCATGTAGTGTACTCTTATACAACTATATTCTTGAAATAGGATCTATTATGTAGCTGACTGGCCTGGAATTCATTGTGTAGCCCAGACTGGCTTTGCACCTGTGATCCTCCTGCTTTAGCCTTCTGACTGCTAAGATTACAGGGATATGCTACAATGCCTGGTACTTCTCTCCCACTTTTACAATATTTTTTTCTTTTTTACGCTCAGCCTATCCTTGCTTTTTATTGCTATGATTAAACACTAACCAACATCAACTGAGGAGAAAAGCATTTATTTAGCTTATAGTTTACAGTCTACTATTGAGGGAACCCAAGGGGAAACTTGAGGTAGAAAGTTGAAGGAAAAACTGAGCCAGAGACCGTGGAGGAATACTGCTTACTCATTTACTCCCCATGGCTTGCTCAACCACCTTTCTTATACTGTCCAGGCTCATGTACACCTTCCACGGTGGACTGGGTTCTTCCATACTAGTTAGCAATTAAAAATATGCCTCACAGAGAAATGCAGGCCAACCTAATGGAGCAACTACTCGCTAGCGATTCCCTCTTCCCAAGTGCATTTAAGTTTGTGTCAAATTGACAAAAACAATGGCTGTGACTAACCATAAGTAACTAACACACTACATTTCTCAAATAGATAGAACTGAACAAAAGAAACTCAGACTGTTACCTTAATAGTGTGTAGAAAATTGGACAACTGAGACTAGTTAGTTACTCTTTGCTTTTGAATCCCTCACCAGTTTTGATGAGGTTATCTGAAGCTAGAATTACTTTCCTGATAGCATTAGGGCAATTCTAGAATGCAGGCCTACTGAAGGATATATGTTTTGGGACAATGCCTTATGTTACTCTGAAGGGAGACAGATGTAGTCTGCAGCAGCTTAAAGTGATATAGTCATAGCATAGCGTTAGGTTTCCTTTACCCTGTATGGTGACAATCAGAACAACAGAGTTTGCTTGAGTGTAGGGTTAAAAAACAAACACTGTCTATGCAACAGAATGACTATTGCACAACCTTTGTCCAACTCTTGCCTGTTATCCTGCCACAAGTCCTCATCCGATGAGTTTTCATGAAAGCATCTGAAATTCTACCATACTCCTCAACCAGCTTTAGAGACAAGAATAAAAACAAATTCCTCTGACAGGAAACTGACAGTGTTTCTACTGCAGATGAGTACTGAGTTTCCTCTTCATGTCATCAAAAGAATCTGCTCCCATGAAGCCATCAGGACTTGTTTCCACTGAGCTATCTTTTCTTCTGAGGATACAGAAGGCTGTAATGTAGCTGGAACCTCCACAAGAGACAGGCTCTCTTCAGATGCATTCTACAGATAGATAGGAGCAGCAGGTCTTTGGCAAGACCAAAGTATAAAGCAGTGAAAACATTGCTGTTAAATATGTCTCACACAGGTGCAGACTGGTGAGTCATGCTGGGATCCATGGATTCTTTCTGCTTGGAGATCACAAGTACAACTGTGTGGCATGTTCAGGCTCCAGATTTATCTAGAAGAAGAAGAAGGAGGAGGAGGAGGAGGAGGAGGAGGAGGAGGAGTAAGAGGAAGAGGAGGAGGAGAAAGAAGAAGAAGAAGAGGAAGAAGAAGAAGGAGGAGGAGGGGAGGAGGAGGAGGAGAAAGAAGAAGAAGAGGAAGAAGAAGAAGAAGGAGAAGGAGGAGGAGGGGGAGGAGGAGGAGGAAGAGGAGGAGGAGGAGAAAGAAGAAGAAGAAGAGGTAGAAGAAGGAGGAGGAGGAGGGGAGGAGGAGGAGGAGGGGGAGGAGGAGGAGGAAGAGGAGGAGGAGGAGAAAGAAGAAGTGGAAGAAGAAGGAGGAGGAGGAGGAGGGGAGAAGGAGGAGGAGGAGAAAGAAGAAGAGGAAGAAGAAGGAGGAGAAGGAGGAGGAGGAGGGGGAGGAGGAGGGGGAGGAGGAGGAAGAGGAGGAGGAGAAAGAAGAAGAAGAAGAGGAAGAAGAAGAAGGAGGAGGAGGGGAGGAGGAGGAGGAG
>NW_021604576.1:19211126-19211463 GCF_004785775.1 Grammomys surdaster
AAGAAGAAGGAGGAGGAGGAGGAGGAGGAGGGGAGGAGGAGGAGGAGAAAGAAGAAGGAGAGGAAGAAGGAGGAGGAGGAGGAGGAGGAGGAGGAGGAGAAGAAGCAGTGGAAAAAGTAAACAGAACAGGAAGTATGAGAATGTGTGAAAGATTTTAAAATTTATATTTATATATTGATGTAACAGAAGCAAATGGTTGCAATGGTGACAAGCTCAATAGAAAAGAACTCACAATGTGAGGTTTCGAAAAAGGTGAGAAGAGACAGGGCAGGGGTAGGGATACCGGAATTTTGTGGTAAGAAAGAAAGAAAGGAAGGAAGAGAGGGAGGGAGGGAGG
>NW_021604576.1:19211563-19269625 GCF_004785775.1 Grammomys surdaster
GAGAGAGAGAGAGAGAGAGAGAGAGAGAGAGAGAGAGAGAATAATGTCATTCAGGGAGAGTGGACAGCTACCTGCACAGTGCTGGTGAGTGGGTGGCCACAGTGGTTGAGAGGAGGACCTAAGCACTGTAGTAGACCGTAAATTACAAAGGCTATGGAAGAAACGTCAAAGAGCAAGAATTTAGTGTGTTGTTGATAGTTTGCATTTCATTTCTTGGTTGGCAACTGCATGCATGTGGAAGAGCTGTTAATAATAAAGTATAGTTTTTTAAAGAACTAGCTGGCTGAGCTCTCATTGCTATTGGACAGGATTTCTTTCAGTGTCTGAGCTACAAACCTGCCAGTAAATAGTTAGTCTTCTGTTTCTCATGCTAGGAAATGTTTGCTACTTTTCAAAAAATAGTTTTATTTTTATTTAATGTTCATGGGTCTACATGCTTACATGCAGGTATATGCACCACAGGCATGCCTAACACTGTAAAAGGCCAGAATAGGGTGACAGATCCATGGAACTGGGATGGTTGGGAGCCACCCAACATGGCTTTTGGGAACTGAACCCAGATCCCCTGCAAGAGCACCACGTGCTCTTAACTGCTGAGCTATCACTTGAGCCCGAACATTTTTGTTTTTCTTCTTATTTTATTGTCATGGACTCAAAGAGTAATTTGGCATAATAACATGTATAGCATGTATTTTTTTGCTTTGCTTTTATTTGAACAGAGACATCTTTAGTATTTTATACTGAAATGGGATGTTCTTTGATGACTGAAGGATGCTCAGACTCTTTAACTTCTAGTTTTCTAATATAAAACTAGAAGAGGAACGGGGGATAATATTAAGATCTCTCCTCATAACTGTTATTATTTGATTTCCTTCTTAATGAATCTAATAGTTCTGTGAATTCTGAAGATCAAGCTTGCTTGGCTGATTTTTAACATAACCTTATATTTTTCTTCCCAGCAATTTAGTTAAGGTTTGGGGAATATATCAAAAAGGAAAAGGCATTTCTTTTTGTTTGAGTACTAGAGTACCAGATTTGGCTTTATAAAATTATGTTGCTATCTGTATCTTTCTGGTCTTTGGAGCAATTGATATAGCATTAACTCAGGTTTGGCCTCCTTGCCAGCGCCGTTCTCTTGCAGCTGGAGTGGTAAGTTCTTTTGACTGTGACTCCTTTTTGAATTAGTTTTAGTAACTTACATCTTAAAACGCAAGCTTATATCTTGTCAAAATATTTTTAGGATTAAGATGGAACAGTACAACCCAGCACTGTCATCTGAAGTGCTGCTGGTTGATCGGCCTTCTCCACTATCTCTGTGGGCTTGCTATGTTGTCACCTGTACCCTGAGCCACTGTGGCCCTGGCAGCCTTACCTCTTCTTGCTAATGCTGGGACACACCTTAAACATCCAGTACTTTATGGCTATTCCCTAAAGTACCGAGTTGAAGGATTTAGTTAGGATCTGTTTTCTCGACATTGAAACCATTGCATCAATTTTTGCTTAAGAAGCAAACATTGCAGATACTGTTGTTTTGATCAACTCATTTCTCAAGAGGGTCAGGTTGGAGACGTTTGTGCTTGCTATTATCATAAGTTTTAAGTTTTCATTGTTGTGCCAACTTTTGCTGTTAATTTACTGTTTAGTTATACAGTACATATACAATGTGTCTAGCTTGATTTCTTTTATTAGAACTGGAAAAATTTTACTAATAGAGTGAAGAAAGTTACAGAGTCTCAGCTGTGACAGAGTTTATAATGACGCATTGCTGGACAGACAGAGACATAGCTGTACTACATATATAGAGTGTGTTTGTCATGAGTTTTACCTATTTTCTCTTGTTTTGAATTACTTTGCATTATGTTTGTGATTGTTTTTGTTTGTCCAGTATGAATACCTGCTTTTATCCACATGTTTTCATCGTTAAGTCTTTGTAGCAGACTATCTCTGGCCTTTTTAGCATTATTTTCTTTTATGTATATATTTTATATACTTAAGACAGACAGGTATAGTCAAAATTAAACAGAACATTACAATCCATCTACTGCTATTCTAACAGGATTGGTCTTTTGAGGATTTTTTTTGGCTATTATTCCATAAATCCTGTGTCTTCTGGGATGTGATTGTGAATGCCAGTTTCTTAGGTTATGTTTTTGGTTTGGGTTTTCTGGTTTCATTGGTAGTTTATTCCTGGTTTTTATTCTGTCATTTTTCAAGCTATTTCTCTCCCTCCTCAGACCTGGACAGCAGACAGATCCTTGCTCTGGGCCTCCCTGCTGGGCTGTGAGATGTAGAGCTGGTGGGCTTCTTGCTAAATCCTGTTCTAGCTTCACCCTTGCCCTGGGGCGAGTGCCTAGCATCTGTGGTCCAGGGGCAGCCACACCTCCTGTTCTTGGCTGCTCTTCTGACATCTGGGAAGCCTGCTCCTTTACTGCTGGTCCTGGCGCTAGCTGTTTGGGGCCCATTCTATTTCTGACCCAGCTGCAACTTTTATTTTCTATTCTGATGTTTTTCTAGGATTTGAGACACCAGTATTTTGGCGCAGAGAGCAGTATTGTGACCTCTTCAATAGGAGTGGACTGGTTAGATTGTTAGTTGCTAAAAATTCTAATTCTGAGCCAGAGACAATTAGCTGGGAGGAAACAATGGCTCTTTTGCATTCTTCCCCAACATCAAATTTTCTGTTTCTGGCAATGTGACATGCACTAAACAGTAATTATTTTGTTCAATTCTCATTCACAAGACTTGTCTTTAATTGGTGTATTATTTTGTTGCATGTGATAGATTATATGTCTATTTAAGTTTTTTTTTTAAATTGATATGAAGCTTTTGTATTCTTTTGCTTTATAGATATTTTTGTCATGGGTGAAAAGATGCCAGAAGACACAGTAACTTTTAAAAGAGAACTCTGATGGTTTGATCAAGGTGGGCATTTATTTAGCACGTTTTATATTCGAGGTAAAGCTTCTTACTGGTAAATACAAACATGGGTTGATTTTTTTCATCCTCCATTTAAGAGAACGCTGAACGTATTTTTGCCTCATTCCCATCTAAGGAATTGATTTGTCTTGTGTTATGCACACTGAATTGATGTTATCATGCTTCCGCTCTTATTCTATGCTGGAGATCCAGGAGTGTGCCCACAGCAAGTGAACAGAATGGAGCCAAAAGACATGAAATTGTACGTTTTGTTAGATCACTAACAAAGACTAAGCTTTGTCCTCTATAAAACTCTGAAAGTTGCAATGCTTGAATTCTTTTTATGTACTTCCTTTGGTGCTCAGTGTCCCTGTGGGTATCCTGGCAAAGCTGAAAGTGGACACTGCAAACCTTCTGTCTCCAGAGAGCCTTCCCTTCGCTGGCTCTCACAGAACACCAGTGGAAAGAGCATGAGATGTATGTGCCAGGCAGCCTTGCTAGGTCCAGGATTGGCTTTATCAGCATCTCAAGGTGGGTCCTGGTTCCTGAACCCAATGAATCCAATTGCTTTCCCCTCTAATAAGACATGATCATATGTTCATACCGAGAGTCTGTTGTGCTATGTAAATTTAAACACACAAAAATCTTGACACATTTCTGGAGTATACCAGAGTCTCAATAAAATCTAAACTGTTACTGTTGGAGCAGAATCAGCTCCTTTTTGATGTCTCCTGGGTCTAGAGAAGTAGATCAGGAACATTCTTCGCTCTCTTCCATTTTAATTTCCTCTTTCTGGACACTGAATCCTCAGCCCAAACTTTATCCTTCTTCAAAATACTCAAGCTTCTTCACATTCCCTTAGGATCACAGTTCCTGCTCAGTTAGCACGACAGTCTATTAAGCACAAATGTATGATTGTCTGAATTAGTGTTTACGCTTCACAGGAACTGCTGGTAGACATATATTGGATACAGAAATACAAAGCGCAGTTGGGATTCAGGGGAATAGGGCAAATGTTTTGGCCAGGGAAAAGAAAAACCTTCAAAAGTGCAAGATTTTTGCAGACTTTATGAGATCAATAGGAACTGGTTTGTAGACACTATAGCCTTTTCTACAGTGTATTTACAAGTTTGGAATATCCAAGAGTCTTAATCATGTAAAGAGCAGATCACAGGGGATGTGAGACAGATTAAACATTTGGAAAACCGACTGAGTTACATCTTTAGACACACAAAATAGAAATACCTTTAGTGACTGATATTCCGAACCCAATAAATATGTAACAGTTTTGTAATTCAAACTGAGTAATACAAGTTTTGATATTGGCCATTTCATTTTATAGATGAAATGAAACACACTCCAGATTAGGCCCACTGAGCTCCGCCCATTTCATAGGACACACAGCAAGAGGCTAGCCCTGCCTATATGTTCAAGCTAGGGCTAATGAGGGAGGGATGTGTTTGTGTGAAGCTCTCTACAGATCCCTGGGGTGATTCACAATAGAGACTGACCTCTGAGCCCAGACACAAACGACCTGCACATCCCCTCTGGGGATTCTCCTGAAGTACAATCATACCTTCGCTGTTTGGATTCCCTTTAAAATGTAAGTATTTCAGTAGTATAATGATATACTTATAATACATATATATACCTATACAAGTATAAGTATATAATATACTTATAATAATATGGCATGTTAGAAAATTCTACAGGAAAATTGCACTGACTATACAGTTGAATTTTAAACACTGTGTGGAAGAGCCCCGCAGTGTCGTCCTTGAGAGAGAAGCTGGAGGCTTAGCCCCTGACTAAGTTCTTAGAGTTTGGTTTGTATATGATTGCAGAGCCATGCTTAGATTCTCTTTGAAACTACCTGCCACTTGTTTACAGTCTCATCACTGGGAATGTGTCTGATCACAAAGGTAACTGCTATTCCCATGCTTTGAACTTTATAGACCTTAGTGAGATATCGTAATTCAGAGTGGAAAAGTCTTGATGTTTCTAGAGAGATGTAAAGATGCAAAGCCTGGTAATAGAGCCTCCGGGGAACACTCTCCAAGGTCCCAACACATTGTTTGATGCCAACAACACCACACTGATGTTTCGAACTGAGTTTTAACTTGTCTACAACCTTTTAAAACACACACACACACACATACACACACACACATACACACACACACACACTCCCACCAAAACAACAGTGTCTAGTAATATTTTTGAGGTCCAGGAAAAGAAGTATTCGTAAACTACTTACAAAGACATTTCTGGGAAGACATAAGCACACAGTATGTTGGATGGTGTGGAGAGAAGCAGAGAAGTGAGCTAAGACTGCTTAGGGCTTCAGGGGAAGGCCATTTGAAAGGAGGAAATGGTTCCCTGGTCATAAGGGAATTTTCAACAAAGGGCAGTTGAATGTCAAACCCTATTAGTGGCCACAGGTGAGTAAAGAAATAAATTATTTGTAATCAAAGCAGATACTCAGGGCTCTGCCAAAGTCTAAAATCCAAGCAGCATTTCTGTTGCACCTGGTAAGGAACTCAGGTGCAGATCAAATGCAGAGGCAGCCGGCAGAGCAGCAGACACTGTACTTACCAAAAGGGCTTGCTAATTCAGATCTTTGTACCTGCTGGAAATTACACTTTATTATGTCTCTTGATAAGACACCACACACACACACACATACACACACACGCACACACACACACATATACACACACGGGGGGGGGGCAGGGGGAAGAATACAGAGAGGGAGAGGGAGAGGGAGAGAGAGATTCTTCTAGGGGAAGAAGAACAAGGCCAGCTATTTTAGCATTTGATACCAAGATTATGACACTGATGCTGCATTTGAATACATCCTCAATCTTTAGATGACCACATAGCATATAGTGTGTGTATAGGGTCATTCGGTATTAGCTTAAATTTTGCCGTTCAACATTTATTGCTGCAAGTTCTGCACATGTCTTAAACCTTCCCTTTAAATATGTGTGCATCTGGGTGGGTGAAAACATTGCCGAGTACTATATAGTTTAGCAAGGATCTGATGGGTACCAGCCCTCTGGTCACCACTAAACTGCTCACCGCTTCCCACAGCTGTCAGCTGTTGCCCATTTTACTCCAGGTGTGCTGTATCTGAGCTAAATGGTAATCCACAGGGCCTCACACACAAGTTTAACATCACTTGTGACAGTTATAGACAGGGCAGACAATCCTAAATTGATTATCAAAATTCCTCAAGCCTCCTGTTTTTCTCTGGTTATTCTCTAAGTAACTGCTTTTACACCTATAGTTGGCCTGGAAATGCATACTGTTCCTTCAAACAAAAGTGTGCCAACTACTTTGCAATCTAAGGATTCTCCTTATGGGCTACACAGAAAAGTCTCTATTGGGAGAGCAGGGACATGCCTGTTTTCTAAACATCTTTTTGTTTGATGTCAACTGGCTCAGAATCTGCCTCATAAGAAAGAGTATACTGCCTTTCAGATGCACAGAACTTACGCATCTATACTCCATATTCCACGATGCTGAGCTAGTGTGTCAGGGAGGACATCAGGAAAAGGATGACAACTCTCTGTCTCTCTCTGTCTCTCTCTGACTCTCTGTCTGTCTCTCTGTCTGTCTCTCTGTCTCTCTGTCTCTCTCTCTCTGTCTCTCTCTCTCTCTCTCTCTCTCTCTCCCCCTCCCTCCCTCCTCCCTCCCTCCCCTCTCTCCCTCTGTCCTTTCCTCCTTCCCTCTCTGGGAGAAGTAGGGAAAGAAGTTAACTCCTCTCTGGGCCTAGTCATTTCCTCACTCCTACCTAGAGACCAGCAAGGGAGCACAGGGCCAGAGATAATTAAACCAGCTGCCTTTCAAGGGCTTCAAGACTCCTGAATCCTAGCCTCGGGACTGGGTATTCCAGTGGCTTTTACTACACATTAAATATGAAAGCGAAATGGCTTTAGCGCCAGTCCACACTAATTATCTGTGGCCCTTTGCCTCTGTGCTTGGTGTCAGGAATTTTGAGGTCTTCAAGCTATAATCTGCCGAGAGAAAAAGAAAAATTCAGCAAGTAGGATAATAGCATTTGTCAGTTTCATTTACAGCTCGTTTAGGTTGGCTGAATTAATGAGTACCTATAAAGCCGCCTTGCAAGGATCTCTTGCACAGCCTTAAAGCATGCCACACAATTAAACATCTCTGGCAGAATCATAAATAGCAGAAGCATAAAAAATTACTTGGTTGGCATTTTTCATAGTACTATTTTTCTAGTTGAGAGAATTCTTTGTATGGGTCAAAAATAGGAGTGTTTGGGACCTTTGTGTCCCTCTCTGTCTAAGCACTTCAAGTTTCTCTCTGAGACCATGCTTTCCTGCTGCCCACAGCCTCCCACAGCATTTGTCTGTGGCTCTCCTGTCTGCTTTGTTGATGGTTTGGGGCCACATCTAATCCTTCCTTGGATTACAAGCTCTAGTCAGCAGGCACTGTTTTACAGCTTCGTATTCCCCACAGGACTTGGTCTAATGTTCACACACTTAAGGTAGTCAGTAAATGGTTTTGAATTAATCAACACCAAGGAAAAAGAAAAAGAACTCTGCTCCTAAAAGCTTATAAAGGCTAAATTGTCATCATTATTTATATTCTTTTAAAAGGCACTAGTACCATGCTACACTTTATATCATTTAATCATGTCCCCATAGTAAGAGGACAAGACTCAGCCCACGTAGAAATTATTAGGTTGATATTACACAGTTCAATTGCAAGTTTGAGTGTAGATCTATCATTTTAACTTTTATGTTATACATTCCTACAGTTTATATGGCTATCAGCATGTTAACATGACTGTACCATTATTACCATGATACCTATTATGCCAAATCAGCTGCAACTTTAGCTGAATGCTCCAAAGACAAAAAGATCAGATATAGGATGATGTAGGCAGAAAGGATGCACCATTCCCTACTGGAGTGACCTGATAAATTTCCACATCAGGGTTACTTCAAGATAGACTTGGATGAAGTAAAATGGTGTTCTACCATCCTTTGCCTAGATATAGGGGTGATTGACAGAGGGATAGAATTTTGTAACATGAGATTACTAATCAGGAAAGTACGCCATAGCTATTTTCTTGGGATAAAGAAGCAGGCAACTGGAGCAGTTGACATACTGTTACACGAGAATATCTGAGGTATGACTGTACTCCAACCCTACCATCTCGCATAATTGTATGTCTGTGAGGTTCAGAAGTGTGGATAGGCTTGGGGTATAAGATAGAATAAAGCATGGGCCCGCCTTTGACTTGCAGATAGTTGAGCTGGGGAAGCAGCTGGGTGAACAGTAAGGGCAGAGTTGATTACGTATGACATCAGCTGCTCATAGAAGCATTGTGGAGGAAGGCATAAGAAAAGTCCTTAGTAATGGTCAAGAAGAAAAAAAACACACTGTCTTTAGATGTATGCTCTGCTGATACTGGGCTTTGGACTCATTAGTTCTCGATCTTCCTAATGCTGTGGCCCTTTAATACAGTTCCTCAGGTTGTGGTAACCCCCAACCATAAAATTATTTCATTGCTACTTCATAACTTTAATTTTACTATAGCTGTTATAAGTTATAATGTAAATATCTGATATGGGATCCCAAGGGGTCAGGATCCACAGGTTGATAACCACTGGGCTAGCTGGTAGTAGGCAAGACAGTGATGGGGAGGATAGTTTCTGTGGTCTAGATGTACCTATCAGAGATGGAGCCTCTGGAGAGGCACAGAAGATGGAGACACAGTTAGCTGACATCAAGAATATGTTGTAGCATGAGGTGAGCCCAAGAAGATCGCCTTATGGTAAAATGGATGTGGACAACTGGCATCAAGATCCTTAACATAAGTGTCCGTGATCATATCCAAACACCATGCTTAGGCAGAAGGCTTTGGACCTAAAACCTACTCAAGTCCTTAGGTGATGTAGAACTCTGCCAGAGACCCCTGGGACATACAGGTGTACCTTAACTTTGTCATCAGAAACCAGACATGAGTCAGAATAGTCTTGAGGCTTAAGCAGGAGCCTTGTTTTTGTTTGTTTGTTTTTTGTTTTTTGTTTTTTGTTTTTCGAGACAGTGTTTCTCTGTGTATCCCTGGCTGTCCTGGAACTCACTCTGTAGACCAGGCTGGCCTCGAACTCAGAAATCCGCCTGCCTCTGCCTCCCAAGTGCTGGGATTACAGGTGCCCGGCTAAGCAGGAGCCTTGTTATTTCTCATCTACAGCCTTCTTAGATCCCCTTTCAGTCAGAGCAAGGGTGGAATTGGCTCTAGAGTCTGAGTGTGGGCTTAGGCCAAGGCAGATGTTGTAGATGAAAGTCCTTGCAATGGAGATTTAACAATAGGGCTCCAGGCATCGTGGTAATCCACCAGGCCCATCCTTATCATCCTAGAGCACTGACCACTGGAGGCTTGCTTCACATTTTATTTTGAGTAATGACATGGCAGGATGATGACATCGCTGGAAAGTTGCTGGCTGTCTTTTCTTTTGCTGTTGAAATGTGGATTCATTTTTAGAGAAAAAAATCTCTGTAGTTTCTAATTAAGGTAACTGATTCCAGCACCTGGAAAATAGCACTGTACTATTTAATTAATGTATATTTTTAGATAATTTGACAGAGGCTAGCCTGAAATTTATTTTGATGGATTTGCATTAACTATAATTTACCAAGCTAATGAAGTTGGGCAAAATTGCAAAGAGAATGCTTAACTTTTGAAACTGGCTTTCAAATATTCTAAATACTTTAAAAGGTACCACATACACGCCATTATTTACTTGATTATAATAATGCTCATCATTATTTATTTTAAAAAACAGCTTTTCAGCTGTTTACAGATAATCCTTTCGAGTTACTAAGAGTGTTTGTGATCACAGACATTTTCTTTTAAGTAACAGAAAACCAGATTGAACAGACTTAGGCAAAGAGAACGGCCCTTGTTACTGTCTCAGCTGCTAGAAGAACAAGTGTCTTAACTCTTTTAAGCTGTCATTACAAAAATATCATAAACTTAGTAGATTGTAAACAACATAAATTTGCTTCCCAGAGTTCTGGAGGTTATCTGTAACTAAGGTGTTGTACCTTTAATGTATGTGAGGCCCTGAAGTTTGGTTTACAGAGGGCCTCATGTCATGAAAAGGACAAGGCAGCTTTTTGTGTCTTTTATAAAATCATTAATCCAATCCATGAGAATTCTTCTCTGATAACCCAATCACCATCCAGAAGCTCAACTTGCTTTAATACATAGAGGAGTAGGAATATGGATGAGATGCAAATAAGAACAAGAAATTTCCAATAAAAGACCCAGAACCAGGAAATCCATTGGCCTCAGAGCCATTTTTCCTTTGACTCTCACACCTCAAGCAGTCTCTTCCCCTGGACTATGCTATCTATGTCTGTCTTAGAGTCAGAGACAGGAGGATGGTGAGTTTGATATCAGCCTGGGCTGCATAGGTGAGATGCTGCCTTAAGCAAGTAATTAACAAACACATAATGAAAAAGTGGTCAAGTTGATGACATATCACAATTTTTAGTATGTATGCATCTGGTATTAGTGCTTCACTATGGGTGTTATAAAAGTGGACATAAAAGAGAAGTGATTCCATGATTCAATAAGTTCAAATACTTTTCTCAGTAAATAATGCAACTATTAGGTAGGTAAGAAATAATGCAGCTATCAGCATTAGTGATGCTATTCAGAACTGAGTCAAACAACAGGACCAACTGAAATGTAGTAGACCATTCAACAACAGCAAATGAAAATATCTTCTAAAGAAGTCATGGCCCATTGCAAGGACTTAAAAACAAGTGTCATAAAAAGAGAGAACTCTTAGAATATTTGGACCAAGGAAAATGCATATAAATAATCTCAGGGCCAAAGAGTATTTCAAGGAGAATCAGAAAGCATTCCAATGAACAAAAGTAAAAACACAGAGTCTGAGTAAGACACAGAGGAGCAGGGAATATGTAGGGGAAGTGTTTGAACAGCAAAGGCACTGGTCTTAAATCAAGCTGAGTTTATCTTGATAAGAACCAACACAAGCAGAAAGAAAGATAGACTAAAAGAAAAGAAGACAGCAATGAAATTAGAAACAGAAAATAGAGAAAATCAATGAAACCAAAACTGGCCCTGTGCGAAAAAAAATCAATTACACTGATACGTTTCTAGTAACAATGACAAAAAGAGAAAAGTGCTATTTATTAATACCAGAAATGAAAGGAGGTGATGCTGGCTTCCTAGCTGTTAAAAGGGAAATGAACAAACACCATCATTAACTATGCAGAGACACATTTGACAGCTCATGTTTCTCAAAAATCACAAACTACCCAAACTTATTCAAGAAGAGATAGATAATACACAGAGTCTCCTATAGCTAAAAAACAATGGAACCTGTAATAAAAAAAACCATCAGGAAAGTTTTCAGGCACAGGTGGCTTTACTAGACAATTCTACCAAAAATGACACCAGTAATATACATATATATATGTATGCATTGGGACTTATTTATGAGGCCAACAAACGTATTTGTTACTAAACCAAGCAGATGTTTCAGAATCAGGAAAACTATAGGCCAATACCTTTGTGAACATAGGCAAGAAATCCTTACTATGTAAGCTGTTTTATCAATACATATAAAGTATGTCTGTCAACACGAGACCAGTACAATACTTGAAATGTGTGAAACAATCCAGACATTATAAGTCAGTGGTAAAAGACTTACTATATTATTTTATCAGTTCCCCTCAAAAGAAACGCTTAAGTATGAATCTAGCAAAACATGCATGGGCTTTCTGTAATGAAAACTGCAGAGGCTTGTGAATGAAATAGAAAATCAGAAGACAGACAGATGGTGAGCCAGGCTGCGTTCAAGTCTGAAGGCACTACAGAGTGAAGACACTGTGTGTCTCAAATTTATCTAGAGCAGCATTTTTTGGGGAGGGGAGGTGATAAAAATATCCATACATAAAGTCAAGGATTTAGAGTTATCAAACTATTTTGGAAAACAAAATGAACTTTGGGAAAGCACACCAATCAACTTTAAGATTAGCTACAAAGCCATAAAAGAGGGTGGTGGGGGTGCCATGAGAATTCATCTTGTAGATAAGGAGTGTTCACAATCAGGGCCACACAGTTATGGTTGAGTGACCAGTCAATGTTCAGAGACAATCCACTGGAGAAATGATAGCCTTCCCAACAAAACAGCTTTTTTTTTTAATTTAAAAAATAACTTAAATAAAATTATTTTAAAATAAATAAAATACAAGTGAAAATATCATACCACTAGAGTAAGGTAGCTACTCAAACCCTTGACTGGTCCCAAACTCTGTGCATAGCAATACATTTCTATTCATTTAGAATAGTCACTCTGAAGCTCAAATGATTTAATAGTAAAGATAAAATTATAAACCCTTAGTAGAAAATGCAAAAGTCTTTATGAATAGAGGTTAAACTGAGATTTTTTTTAAGGAGAGGAAGGGTTTATTTGACTCATAAGTCCAGGTTTGCTAAACTGAGAATTTTTACAAATAACAAAAGCATGATTTGTAATAGAAAAAAAAAAGTGGATAGATTAGGTCTTAACAGAACTAAAACTTTCTACTTACATCCATTAAAAAAAAACTGAATAAATGTGTCTAATCAGTCCATAGCCCATTCAAGACTCAGAACTGTAAAGTGGCCTTCAGTTGGCATACAGTGGGATATTAGCAATGAGAAGACAAAGAAAGACCAAGACCAGAAATGCCTTAGAGGACTACACCTGCTGGAGAAGGCGATGCACTTGAGTTTATTCTCAGTTGTGTCCTATATACCATCTCAGTGCTGAGCCACATTACAAGGATGCACTCAGACTACACCAGGCTATTAGTTCACAGTACATTCCAGCACTGCGACGGAACTGCCTAACACCTTTGTCGGATATATGCCTGGCACTAAGCGCTGTGTGGTTGCATAATGGAAAAGACCACGATAGGGTGATGAGGAGCAGGCCAGAGAGCCCCAGGGGTTCAGTGGAAGGGTCTGTTCTGGGATGGGTCTACATGGGGTTCTGGGAATGACAGCTGTGTTCTTCATAGAGAAATATGCTAAAATTCATATAGCCTTGCCCCTGTGTAAGTGCCACTTCCACGTTGTGCAACTTTAAGAACTAAAAGAAAGTCCATGCATGATGGCATGTGCCTCTAGCCTCAGAACTCAGAAGGCTGAGACAGGAGGCCACTCTGGGCTATACAATAAGACCTTGTTGTAAGCAAACAAAAAACAAACAAATAAATGACAATAGCATCAGAAGACTTTGTCATCTACATGTTTTAATGATCTAAGATAGAAAAAGCCTCCATCCCCCAAAGAGTATTGATTTGATTTTACAAGTCTACTAATTTCTACAAACCATAAAATACTGAAAGACAAATGACAGGCTGGGAAAAATATTTCCTATGTGCTTAATGGCTAATGTACATAGCATATTAAAAACTCATTTATATCAGAGACAAACAATCCAGTGTGTGTCTCTGTGTGTGTGCCTGTGCATATGTGCATGTGTACGTGTTTTGAAAGATCGAAATAGGCAATTCCTAGAAGAAAAACCTCAAATGGCATAAACAAAGACCACTTGAAAAGATGCTGAGTCACAAGTGTTATGACATCAAAGGCAGAGACACTCCTTTGAAAGACAGCCTCAATCAAAAGCAGGACCCTTCCGCTCAACCATTTCACCTGTTGCAATCTTTCCTATAAAACACTTTTAGTGTCCCACAAGCATTTATATATAAGTAAAAGAATGCATGTGTGAGAATACTGTGATATTGTTTGTGCTAATGAAAACATGTAAATAAACTAAATGTTTACTATTGAGTTATGGCAATCTGTATTAAGGAACATTATGCAGTCACTAAAAAGAATGACCAATCAATATTCGTTGACAGGGGAATAACTCCTAACAAATCATGGAGTGAAGGGACAAGTAGCAGGACAATATGTGTGTCATCATGATTATTAGAGACAGAGCAATTACAGTTGTGTGTTTACTTGCATATGTACATATATGTTACATGTATACATGTGTGATGTATAAATGCAGGAATACTCTTCCTCTTGTTGACGGCGGTAGCTTTAGTTGTGATGTATGGCTGAAGGCACAGTATGAGATTTCTAAAAATGAAATTAATTACGTTAGTTAAATGTTCTTAAGTTAGCGTCATCCAGGAAGAGGTTAATAATTTACAAAGCTGTGTGGAAACAGGTAGCGCAGGGCCCACAAGGCTGCTCATAGCCACAGATCTAAGGAAGCGGCAGGGTAAGGACTTGAGAGGATCTGTGGCATTTAGCCAAGCGACACATCAGGTTAGAAAATATCATTTTTCTTCCTCCCGTCCTCCTGAGTTCTTCACTGGCTGACCCTGCTGGCCATCCTGGAGCAGAAGGCCCTGAGCAGCCACTGATCAGTTGTCTGAGCAGAGATTGGGTGGGGACAGGCAGAGAGGCATCTGCGGGGCAAGCAAGACCTACTGTGTGTATTTATATGCCTTGTTCTTCTATCCTCTGTAAATTGCTACTAATAACGTTGGTCTTGAGGTCTCCTCTCCAGTGATCGGCAGCATGCGTGTCCGTATCCAACCAGCAAGGATAGAGAGAAACCTTCCTTGGAGCTATTTAAGCTACTATTCTGAAGGCCGTGGCAAAAATACCCAATGTTAATAACGTAAGGGAGGAAAACTTTGTTTTGATTCAGTTTCTGTCCATCAAAGTTCAGAACATGAGGTGGTGGGTCATTGTGTAGCCATAGACATGAAGCAGAGACCGACACGACTGTGTAATCATAGACAAGAAGCAGAGATGGATACATAGAAGAACCCAGATAATGTACCCCGTGGTCCTGCTTCTGGTGACCTGCCCCCTCCATCTATGGTTTTCCTCAAACTCCCAACACGATGCCACTAGCGGAGAGTCACATGTTTCAGGACATTAGCTTATGGGGATATTTCAGACTGAAAACATAACAGAGGTCTCTAAGAAGGGCTACAGGGTCAGACAGAGGCTGCGCGCTGCGGCAACAGAGGCGTCTGAACTGGTGCCCTTGGTTCACTTCTCTTACAGAGGAAGCCTGAGCGCTGAGGTGGGAAGATCCTGGCTGATCCGAGCAGACATGCAGGGCCTGCAATTCTGTATTTGTTTCCACAATGTCTTCTTTTTCTTGGAGCACAGAGAGAATTTTATTTGAGTGCCCCATAGCATCTTGCTGTTTCCCTTCTGGTGGTTTTCAGGGAAGATGGCTATTAGACGTACCCATAAAACATGTCACACCCGCTGACATGCTGGCTTCCCTTGACCTACTGTGCATATGTCATATTTACTACTTGACAGATGCACTCTCACCAGGCACGGTGCACCACCAGACCTCACCTTCAGAAGCAGGATGTTCCATCACAGTGCGTTACAGTGTATTGAAATCCCGCTTTGCTGCTCAACATGAGGATGCTACCACTCCCTCTCTTTCTCCTTCTTTTCCTTCTGCTATTCCTTTCTTCCTTTCTTTCCTAATTCTTTAACAACAGAAGGGAAATGGAAGTCAAAGGAAAGAGACAGGTAATTTGGTATCCTGATATTGAATCTGAATACTTCTAAAATTGAATAGTAAATTGGGATTACTCTTCATGGAGAAAAACCTAAAACACCACACCTTCTCCTTTCTGCAGGTGGTACTTCACCATCTGAGTGTCTTGGCTTTCCCTCTATGCACAATAGGCAAGACTCACAGGCATGTTCCTGGATCACAGAGCCCCAACTTTACACGTCAAGGCTTATGTCAGTATCCATGTCGGTGTGGGAAGATGGGCTTACCAGGAAGTATAGCTTAATAGTCCTGCAAATGGGAGGAGGTACCAAAGAGACTTCAAGCCATGCTTCTGTTGGAGTGGTTTGCTGAGATACTCATCAGCCACAGTCTCATCTCTAGAGAACACAGCCGACATCAAACTCCATCAGTCAGGTGTATAGGCATTCAGTGAGTCCTTTACACCTGAACTACATAATTTCGTCAGTGCCTGGTAGACAGGCTTTCCTCTGTGTAGTTATCTTTCCTACCTCACTGTCTCTCTCTCTCTCTCTCTGTCTCTGTCTCTCCCCCCCATCTCTCTCTCACCAGAAGATCTCCCCATTGTGATTCCTTCTTGCTGTGACAGAGTCATGGAATAAAGTTACCCCCAGTCCTTTTCCAGGAACAAAGCCTCTCAGAAATGGTCCTTGCCTCCTTGAACAGTGCTGAGGACAATAAGCCGTTCCACAGCAAACATATTAAAGAACCCTGGCTCCAGATCCTTGGACACTCCCCTGACACCCTGGTTCCGTAGTTTTTCCTTTGCATGTTTCCCAGTTGCTTCTTAGCTTTTATTTCCTGTGTGACTTATTTCTGCTTCATTTATCCCTTGAAAAGGGTGTGTTTTGGTATTCTCTGAATGTATCCTAAGAACTATGGAAATGGATGACCTGCAAGCACTGACCAAACTCAGCTTTCAGCCTTCTGCTATTCAACTTATGATGAATAGGCTTCTCTCTTTGGATTTAAATTACTTCCTAACTGACATAAGGAAGAATTCTTTATATCCCCCTAGAGAAGTATCCTCCCCAAGTGACAGTGTAACCTGGCACTTCTTGTTTACTTTTGGTTTGGACAAACCTTAAGCATTTCTTTTGCTTTTGCAAGAGATCATGGCCTTGCGTTTATAATAAAAATGAGACACACGTGTTAACAATATGAGTCAAAAAGTCAAAGCTGAACATGCTTCTTTGCTTGGCAACATTTTCTTTCACTGCACACACAAGTGTATATTTAAAAAATTCACATGATACAGCCATCTGACTCATAAAATATTAATAAAAATAGAAAAGTATCTCTTTTTTCTTAAGAAATATCCTCTTTTCTCCTACTTGTAAGGAAGAACCTTTGGTTATTTCTAAGCTCTCCACACCACTGAGCATGTCCCTGCAGAGAGACTTCAGTGCCACCAGCGTGGGTGAATACTGTGACACATTACTGTGAGCAAAGGTAAGCTGATATCTTAGGTTATCTGTCTAGTAGTCTATTTCCAATGTGATTTTCTTTTACTTGAATCCTTGAGTTGTTAAACTGAAAGTCCATAGCAATGTTTCACTGTGGCTGAGGCTTAATGAATAGAGAGATAAGAGAAAACTGTAATCCTTGGCCTTGGGACCTGTGTGGAAAATGTGTTAGTCATCTCAGGCTCGCACACGGAAGCCAAATTTGTTATGTTTGTTTCAAAGGCATTTTAATTCTGGTTTCTGAGTTGGCCCCAGTGTGGGAGGTTTATGTGTGACCGGAAAGGATGACTAACTGCCTGATATCAAAATGGCCATCTGTAGTAGAAAACTCAAGGATTTAAGCAAAGGAATCTGGAAATAGACTACTAGAGAGATGAGTTGTATGACTTATTCTGATACCTGCTTACCTTTGCTTGGCAGTAACATCATGGACAAGGTAACTAAGGATAGGAGCAGGTTTTCTTCCTACCGCCATGCACTTGTCCTTGGGAACCCATGGTGTTGCCTTCCTTTTTTAGGTCCAAGGCTCTAGAGGTGACATGTCTTTCATACTAGGTGCATCTCAACTTACTGATGTGAATTGCATCACTTTTATAATGAGAATTGAGAAGAGGCACTGAATATTGTCTTAGACCATCCCCAGACTCAACCTTAGGGGAAATTTCCAGCATTCTCAGCGGGAGGTATTGCAGCTAAAGGAAATGGGTCATCTTTTACAGTCTTTCAAGGTTGGTACCAATGGAGCCACTTCCCTGAATGCTGAAATCTCTTTTAACCTTGAGAAAAAGGGCAGTGCAGTGGGCATCCTGGAGAAGAGATGGCATAGCTTCGGAGAATCATGTTAACAATGGGAGGGTTTCATGAACGGGCATGCCACTCATCTTGATCACCAATGAAAACAAGTCTCCATCCAGGAGGGAATGCAGAGTCTCTAGGGGGTGGGGATTGAGTACCACTGTAATGGTCACCTTGCTTCTTAGGCCTAGAGGGGGACCAGCTCTATTCTGGGGAGATCTAGGACCTGTAATTGGAGAAGGCAATGTTATTTCAAGACAACTGGCACTGTCATTTTCAGGGACAAAATTCTTATTTAAGAACAGCTAAAAAACTAGCTATACCTATCTTAGTATCAGAGGTTGGATGATGTGTCCTTCCAAAATGTTATGTCAAATCTCTAACCCCAGCTATCCAGGATATGACTTTTATTTTATTCTTTTTTGAACTAACGTCTTTTTAGTGTGATCATTAGGGTAGGACTTGATCTAGTATGATTGATGTATTGCTAAAAGGAGAAATTTGAATGCAAGTATGAGAAGTCTCCGTGAGCTGAAAGCAGAGATGGAACAAACGCATCTAGCCCATCAAGGATTGGCAGAGCTGTCCCCCAAACCACTGAAAGCTTGAAGTGAAACCTGGAAGAGACCCTCTGTTTTTTGTTTTTAATCAATCCAGGTGGCACCATTACCTCAGACCACAGCCTCCAGAGCAGAGACACAATGTAGTCCTTTGCGTTAATTTATTGCAGAAGTCCTAGACGTTAATACAGGAGGCAAAATAACCCAGAGAAATAATTCAACACTGAATGAAAATGTTCCTGGTGAGGTTTCTGTCGTGTGGAATTGTGCACTTGAGAGGAGGACCATATCTGAAGCCATCTCCAAGGTCATAACCGTGGCAATTGCTTGTCCTCACACAGGACGCTGAAAAGGAGCTGGTGAGTGCAGGCATCTTCAGGTGTGACCACAATATGCAAGTCAGCTTTGGTTGTGTGCCCCCCATACTTTACCTCTTTCCTCACCATGCAGCTTGTCTCTTTCCAAAGGTTATACCTGCTTTACAGGTGGCTGTATTTTCTTAGCTAGCTTCCTAGGCCAGAGCAATGGGGGAAAAGAGAGACATTATTGTAATTTTCAGTCTCTTGATAAGCCTTGATATTATTGTTGTAATCTTAGCCATCAGTTTTCCTGTGGTATGAAAATTTTCACCATCAGGGAGCACCACAATTGCCTCCTCCTCCTCCCCATTGTCATTTTTTTTTTCCTTTGAGAGTTTCACTTCTGGTGAGCGGCAGATCATTTGGATGGATGATGAGAACAAGGCAGTTTGCTTTTAGTGGATCGGTTTTAAGGCAATCTGTTTTCATCACACTGAGAGGTCAGCCAGTCAGTTAACATGAAGAAAATATTAAGGGCAATGTTCTTTCATTTGGGTAAGGCAGGAGATAACTCACACATTATTTTTTTCCACTTAAACACTAAAGGAAAGCTGTGAATGAAGCTTTGCAGAAGAAGAAATAGGAAGGAAATTGATTTTAAAAACAAACAGATGCTGGTGAAATGATCTCTGGGAGGCTGGGAATCTGGTCCACTTAACTCTCATCTTTTTCACCTTCTAGTGAAGTGCCACCCACTTTTTTTTCCCATTTCATTTCAGCCTGTCTTCCAATCCACCATCTGTCTGCTTCATCTGAGAGAGCTCACAGACAGAGTAGAAAATAGGGTAAGATAAAGGAGGCCAAATTGTGCTAGAGGGATTTAGCGAAGGTCAGCTGTCCCCTGCCCTTTTGCTTTCTCTGCTGCTTCAGACCTGGTTTATACATGTAACCGGCTCCCGTGAAGCCAAAGAACCCACAATCACCACAGTCCTGAGGACACAGACTTCAGTTAGAATCTCCTTCTAACATGACTGACGCTTCTTACTGCTGGAGAAAGGAAGAAGTTCTGTGTACAGAAAGGTGAGAACATGGCGGGCTTGTAAAAGCATCTTAGATGCAGGTGAGGGAGTGGAGCTCACTGACATAGCACGCTATAGCATCCTATAAATGTGGCTGTTCTGCAGTGATAGACATCGGTGGAGCTTATTCCTACACAACAATCCTTGGACCTTCTTCATTTCACCTATTCCTATAGTTATTCATTCACTGTCTTTGTACACAGTCACTCGTGAGTTCATGTCATCTCATCATGGCAAATTAGCCCATCCTAATCTGGAGACTTGTTTTTGTGTGTTCCCAGCATGGAAGGATTCGCCCTGTTTGTTCTTTATCCACAATGGATCTCACTAGTCACATCAGTCCTCTCCAGAACATCATCTGTTTGTGGATCCAGCCATAAATAAGTAAAGACTCTCTTCTTAAATGTCTGATGCCTGGAGTTATGCTTCTCAGAGCTACATTTACATTTCCAATCAGGACATCACATTGAATATTCATCGTGAGCTTTTCATCAGCTATCAATATAGCCTTTTGATGCACTGCTGGGGACCAGCCCCTGGTTTCTTCTACCCAGCAGTAATTGGGACTTTCATGTTCTCCTTAAATTGCTACACTCACTTTTACAAATAGTATTATTTTTCTTTTATATGTAACCTTTAATTTATGCTGGCCTGATTGCGTTCTCACAAACACCTTTTAAAGGTATTACCTATTTACTGGGTTTTGTTATTATTATACTTAGCACATTTGATTAATGCTTTATTATTGTTTTTTAAAGTCTCTCACTCTCTTTTAAGATGCATTGGCCCTGGAGATAAGGGAACTTCCATGATTTATTTGAAATGTCCCGAGTAGAGGAATCTGTAAAGATACTGAAATGCTCATTGAAGTAAAGATAGAGGGAGACACTTAGCAAACAATAGCAACAATTACAGAAACAAAGAGGGAGCCAGGGAATGGCATCCCTGCAGGCGGGGAATTAATTGAACAGAGAAAGCCACAGAAGGACAGGTGAGCACCTCCCACTCCCCAGCTGCCATCAGGTCCACAGCATGGCTTTGGTTCCTGGCTTTAAAATGAGGCTTGGAAAGTCAGAGAGAAAAGTAGAAAAGGGGAAGGAAAAAAGGGAGGGAGGAAGCATGGGAGGGCATGGGGGAAAAGCCATCTATTAACTCATTTGTTGTTGCTCGTTCCTAAGCAAAGTGCCCGTGTAACACTTTGGTATCTTTTGAAATTTGCACGTGCACTTCCTACCTGCTGTGCTCAATTTCAGAACCAGAGCTGTCATTAAGGAAAAATAGCAACCCTTGTTCTCTCCCCAAGGCACAACATGCTGTACCAGTTTGTTTTTTTCCAAGAAGAAAACAAATCTCTCTCTCTCTCTCTCTCTCTCTCTCTCTCTCTCTCTCTTCCTCCCTCCCCCCCCCCCCCTAGCCCCCCCCCACTCCCCCCTCCTTTAAAAACTAGTGACTCAGACCCAAGCCTTCTAAGTCCTTTTCTTTCTTTTGTGCAGTGGTGATGGGCACACTATTACCGTGGTTCACACAGCAAGATTTTCTTTCCCATGTTTTCATGTCCTCCATGATGACATCAGGCCACTTTCTGTAATGGATGGTTTTCATTCCTGATGTGATAGAGGCACCTTTGAAGCTGGGTGAAGCAGGTATCTCCTTCAGAGATAGAGAGTCAGCATAGACAATTCTGGGGCCTTAGTTCAGGTACAGAAGCAAGTCTGCACAGCATAGCCAAGTTGCTAGGCTTTTGAAACCTTGATAGGGATGCAGAATGATACATTTCACACTGTTTGACTGAGACTAAATTTTATACATTCAAAATTTATATCATTAAATATATAAGACAGGCCAGAGTAATGACCAAAAAAATTGTACAAGAAAGATATAGAAACTCTACTGGGTTTATTGAGATATAGTATTTCAGTTAGAGAATATAAAACTTTGTTCTTTATGTGGTTGCTCCTCAATATGAGAGTTGACTCTACCCCCAGAGGTCATTCTTGGATACCCTAGGTTTATAGGAAATGATATTAGATAGCTAGGCAAAGATTAATATAGCCTTGGAGTCAATTGAGGATAGACTCCACCTTCATGGACAGCTTTTGACTGAACTCCCCACATCTCTTTTAGCCCTAGAAAGGAAACCATCAGAACTGCCTTATTTAGGCATTCCAGTCAAAAGAAGGCAATACTTCTGACCATGAATGGAAAGGTACCTTTCTGGTCTGCTTCAAAGATTAGAACATAATATATTGTTGTTTCTTCCCTTAACAGTTAATCTACCTGGGTCTGTCAATCACCTGGCCAGAAGACCATCCCAAATATAAGCTGATTCATGTGAAGACATACTACAGAGATGGTAGGAATAATTATCCCTTTAGTGAGATAATGTACTTAACCTTCCCAGAAACCCCTTCTTCAGTGTAGTCATTTACAGACCTTTCCACAGGGAGGCAGAGTTAAACTTGTCTGCCTTTTGAGTTCTAATAACAACAGTAGCAGCAGCAGCAGCAGCAGCAGCAGCAGCAGCAGCAGCAGCAGCAGAAGCAAGAAGAAGAAGAAGAAGAAGAAGAAGAAGAAGAAGAAGAAGAAGAATCAGCTTACCTTTCTTTTGTCTTTTGCTCTGTCTTTTTTTTCTTTCAAGTAGTGTCCAAATGCCTGAGTATGCTTTCCACAACTCCCTGGGCATTCTCACTCTTGCTCTGAAACTCCTCTCCCCTCTGCCATGACAATGCTTGCAGACCTCCATTGCTGAACATGGCAGCTTTCTCTGATCCTAACTCAAAAGGGCATGGCTTCTATTCTTCTTTTTCTCCATCTTTCTCTTTGTTAAGGTTGCTGAGATTACAGCTTGCCTGTCCTGCTGTTTTTTTTCCTCCCAAACTCCAATAAAATTATCTTTGACCTTCCTAATTAAGTCCATTACAAAAGGGAGCCATGATTTCTCAGGTAACAGTGACATATTGATTCTCCTGTGTGTCTCTAAATCCCAAGTTGAAAGGTTTAAGAGGACTATAGAAGTGGAAACTTCAGGGTTCTTTGGAGAGTCAGTTGTGTTGGATGGTGTTTTGCTGGGGCTAATACATGAAGGAATGTTTTGTTTCACTGAAGCACACACAGGTGAAAAGATGTTCTGCTAAAGCAAGCACATGAAAGGACACATGGTGAAGGTTTCTTCACTGATGACATGCGTGTATTGATCTGCCTTACACTGAGTAGTTAAGCTCCATTTGTCGGGACTCCATAGAGGGAAATGTGCCAAAAAACTTCTGGTAGTGTGCGAGACTTCTTGCCACTTCTGCAGACTCAGGCTGATTGACAGAGTGATGTCAGCTGAGACAGACTCACATGCTGAGGCAAGATCTGTGGAGAACACATGATGTTTCAAAGGACTCCAGAGACAGCGGAGGAAGCTGAGCTTGGCTTGCTTGCATGGCTAAATGCTTGTTGGTCTTCTGTCTTCACTGATCGCTGAGAGAGGCACAGTAGAGAACTGCTCCTGATGTCCCTGCTGGTCTGAAGCCCTCCTGCCTGGCTGTTCTTGCTAGGTTGTGCCACCTGCTGCTATCCTGACACTGCTGAACCGGGACTGGACTGCTGGTATATCCATCAAATGTTTGCAAGTGGATCGAGCTGTTGAGATTTCCTGACAACACTGATGGGAGTTGCTCTAAGAACCCTTTCTAAACAGGTCCACTCTCCCCCTGCCCCATATCTTTTCTTTTCCACTACCTCTGGTGGGTGGTGTTCTAAAAGGGAGGTTAAGGCATTTAAGAACCATCATTAAAAATAGGATTTGAAAACAAATTAAAGTAACAGACTATCCTGATGTCACAGAGGATTTTGCCACCTAATCTGCAAGCATAGTTGCACATGGCTCATCTCTCCTTTTCCTGGGGCCATGCTAGCTTTTGTCCTATGTCCTAAGCTCTGTCAACTTCTTAAGGGCCTTATATTTGTATTGACCAAGCACGATCACATGCTCACAGTCTCATCCCCTCTCTACCCACTACTTATTTTGTCACTTTATTTTGTAGCTAGATCGTCTATACATATTTCCTGTCTAGATTGTTTCACTTCTGATGGTATGTTGTATCTTTCACCAGTGAGAGGTTTCTTCATTGTTGTGAGTTTTATTTGTTGCATACTAAAGTTACTGTCTTTCATAGTTAACTTCGTGAAATATCTTTCTAGGAGACAAGTTTTTCTTCTAACTTGCAGCAGGCTTCAGGTGTTTCCTTCCTTCAGCATGAGATTCCTAAAGAAAATCCAATATCTTGGGGGTTACATTGCATCAGTAGTCTGATGACCAGAGGGAAGGACACACTCCATAACATGGAGAGTACAGAAAGCAAAGCAAAAACAAAATAAAACAAACAAAAAACTAACAAAAATAAGCAATACACACAAATAAACTAAATTTTAAAAGATTGTTCCCTAAAATGCAACTTGCCTAGAATTGATTTTCTTTATCCATAACGGCTATTATTGCCCAGACGCTTGTGACCAAAGAACTAGGGGCTTCCCCTGCAGTGTGGTTATCACTGCTTCGAAAATAAGTAGTCTCCCCCTCACTAGTAGTGGTGCTAAATGTTGGGACATCAGCCGTTGCATCCCAAAGGCCAGGCCAGCTGCCATTGGTCCCAACGACGGGAAATAGGCTGACGCCACATGCCAGATATACACCATAAAGACAACTGGGGAATTGATGGCAAACCTACCCCATGACGGGATTAGCGAGTGGCAATGACCCGGGCGCGGGTATATCCCTCGTAGCCTAAGACAGGGTGGCTCGCCTTTCCTCGGTGTTAGCCCTATTGGTGCTGGGCGTGGAAAAACGTCAGCTAGCCTAAGACACGGGACATTGACCAGTGCCTGTTTAACAAAACAAAAGGAAATAGCCAGTAGACAGATTCCTCAGCTGCTGTACCCAAGGGCTTCTGGTAAAGACACCCTGTAAAGCCTCAAACATATCTATACGCAGTCCCTGCCCACTGAGGTGTTCGTTCCACGGATAGAAGGTCTGGTAAGTCAATAACGGAGCGGACGGATAAGCCTCGGCCACCTAAGACAGGGCAGCCCCGGGTGGGGAGGCTGACCCAGTGACGGGTAAGAGTTTGAGCATCGCCCTCCAAAGAGACTCAGACCCGCCGTGAGACCCCCAAATATGGGAGTTACGAAACCTTCCCAGGGATCTCAACTACCACCCTCTGCAATAAAACAAAAAAGGGGCAGATGTAGGAAGCCGCGGCGGGTGCTGGCAAAATCCGCCATTGGAAGATGGCGCTGACATCCGGTATTTTTCCTAGTAAACAAGTAAATTGCGCATGTGCCATGGTAAAAGCCCGCCAAAGTTAAAGCCCATCCCACGGCGTTTTGGCGCGCAATGAGTAAGCAGCCAATCAGAGGTGAATACACTGCTCTAAGGGTATATAAGCAGTGCTTTCCCGGGCCTGGGCATCGTCTTCCACCATTTTGTTTTTTGGGAATAAACGTGTTCCTACGGAAGGATCTTGATGTGTGTGCGCGTGCGTTCTTGCTGGCGAGACGATTACGCGCGCCTCACACTTTCTTTGTAAAACTGTCCTGTTCTAAGTGTCTTTTAGTCTTGAGCCATTTCTTAAGTATTTTGTTTCATGTATAGGCCCCTTTTCCCTCTGTTGTGTTTATATCATTTATTCTTTGTCTTTAGAGACATTGTCTTACCAGGAAGACAAGGTAGCTACATTATAAATTTGTAGACAACAAATGAAAAGTATGGTTAGTGGGAAAGATGAGTATTACTTGGGGTGGGGCTTTATTGCTAGTGTAGTCTAAGTCATAACTGTGGGCACTGTTATGCATACAAGGAGGTAGAAGTTGTGTTAAGATTTTTGTGGCCAGAGAACACATTGTAATTTTACTTTTGTACTGCTCTCTAATAATAAAAAAATGAACACATTATGCATTCGTATTCTACATGTGCTTTTCTCCCTGCTTTCTCAGACTCTGATGCTGATACACAGTTAAGGTGCCTAGTCTTCATGATGGGTAGATCCTTTCACCTTATGAATGTTCTATCTTATCCTTACTAATTTCCTCTATTCTGAAGCTGCATTCATCTGATATTAGCATAGCCACCCCTGCCTTTTTAGTCCTATGGTTTGCATGAACACTCTTCTCTATCTTATTGATTTGCTCTTGTTTCTCAGCTGTCAGATTTCTTGAATAAAAGTGATTGCTTTTCCAGAGTACCATTTTCTCTTCTTGCCTATAGTTTTGGATGAGTGATTTTAAAGTTTCAATTTTTATCATGGGTTATTGTTGCATATTTTAAAATTTTTATTACTCACGTTCTACTGGATAAAAATTTAAAATATTCAAGGCAAAAAAGTAACTCTATTGCTTAAAGCTTCCTCCTCCTACAGTGATGACCAGACATCTGACTTTTCTTTTACAGTGCCTCTGTCAGCAGCACGGTTTTGCTGCTAAGTGCTCATTAGAAATCGAAACTTTTCTGTTAAGACTATATGCTTCTTGAAATTGCCTTAGAAATCCATATCTGAAGACAAGGATATTGCTTGAAGAGTCAGAAAAACTCCTTTTGAACAGGCTTCTGTCTGTAACACTACCTGGGAAAGGTCCTTCAAACAAGGATGGAAAAGAAAAAAGGTGTGGCTGTGGAGTTGTCTCACATGGAAGAGCACAGGCTGAGAAGGCACGAGGTCTGGGTTCAGTTCCCTGCTGCCACAAGGCCAAACACATCTGCAATTCTAGTCAGAGAAAGCTGAATCCTCAGAACCCATGGGCCAGCTAGCCTTGCCAAAGTGGTGAGTTGTAGATTCAGTGGAAGGAGAGTCTGTCTCAAAAAAATAATATTCAGAGAGATCAGTGGAGACATCCAATGTTGATGTCTGGCCTCCATGCACACACATGTTTCTATATTACATGTAGATGAATAGATATATATGACATATGCCACACATACATGCAAAGGAGGTAGGCGCTGGAGGGCTGGTTTAGTCAGTGAATTGCGTGCCTTGCAAAAATGAGAAACTGATGTGCAGAAACCATGTTGTTTTTTTTTTTTTTTAAAAAAAGCTGGTTGTAGTGGTATATACTTATAATCATATATATATATATTCCTATCATTCTGGAGCTTGCTGGCTTCCCAGCCTAGCTTACTTGGAGAGTTCCAGGATGATGAGAGACCTTGTCTCAAAAAATAAAAGTTACAGCTTCTGAGAAATGCCATTTTAATTTGTCTCCCGGCCATCACAGGCACAAACACACAAGAAATATAACATACCTGAGAATGAGAGGTTCTTTATTACTATTGTGTATTGCAGTGTGATGACAT
Organism: Grammomys surdaster; assembly: GCF_004785775.1. NCBI lineage: Eukaryota > Metazoa > Chordata > Mammalia > Rodentia > Muridae > Grammomys > Grammomys surdaster. Next base: position 19,238,608 of record NW_021604576.1, read on the forward strand.
ATCACAGATGATAAACCATGAAAAGTCAAGTTTTCTAATTTTACAATTTTACTTAGCTCAAAAGTTATGGGATTCAGCTTGTAACATACATATACATACTTATATCTATGAACCACCTCCATCATATTGGCTTGTGGGCATTTTCTTGATCGGTAGTTAATATGGAAGGGCCAAGCTCACTGTAGGCAGTGCCATCCCTGGACAGGTGAACTTAGGCTGTCTAAGAAAGGTAGCTGAGGAAGCCAGCAGTAAGCCAGTAAATGACTTTCCTCCGCAGTCTGTTCTTTAGTTCCTACTCCAGGTTCCCGACTTGTCTTCCTTCAATAATGGACTATAAGCTGTAGCTTGAAATTTTCTTCCCAAGTTGTTCTTGGTAGTGTTTTATCCCAGCAATGGGAAACAAACTAGAACAGATATCTTGTATACTGATTTTTAAAAGTACACACAAACAACAAAAAAGGACTGGAGTCAGCAGGTTATAGTTATATATTTGCAAACACACATATCTACCCACAGATAAATTTAAGAGTATTAGTCAGGGAAGAAAAGACTGTCAATTTGAGAATGGGAAGGACATAGAAGAAGATGGAGAAAGGGAAGCTAGGAGGGGCTTGGAGAAGAAACGAGAAGGGCGAAGTGCTATATTTAGTTAAGATGTGTGAAAGTTAGAAGAGAAAAAAATGTAAAGCAGACATGGATGAGGATGTAAACAAATAGAAGGAGAAATTATGGGAAGAAACTTAGTCAAAGTAAAACAGAAAACCATACAGAAGCAGACTGATCACACTCCTTCCTGGGAGCCCTCTTTGGTCAGTTTATCTGTGGTTATTTTAACGCTGGAACCAGCACACCCTCCACAATCAGGATTTACCGGAAAACTTTTTTTTCTATACTCCCCTTAAAACTTTAATTTTAGTTATGATAAAAATTTTAATTGTGCTATATATTTGAATGCTAACAAATTTATATTTTAATTTCTACATCAATTATCTCATAGGACAGCCAAAGACAAAATGAGGTATTTCTATAAAAATTGGTTAGTAACAGCTGTATGTTTGGAATCATGGCTACAAAACTGGCTTTTGTTTACAGTTTAATAAGGGCAGATTTTATGATTATGAACATTTCTACATGTATTTCAAACATTAATCACATGTTCACATGTTTAGTGATTTTATTTTCTTTTGTTTTTAAGAAAATCAAACAAACAAACCACAGACAACCTCAGCTTCTTTGACATAGGAGCTCCTTCTACTTGGGCATATTTCTGTAACAAACAAGTATATCTAGCCATCCTATCTACAAATTCACAAACCAACAAGTCTCTTTCACAAGCAAGCAGTCAGTGACACTGGGTTTGGAGATCCCAGGCTCTATTGGCTGACAAGATCAGGTTTGTGTGGGAATTTTTCATTTCTATAAAAATACTGATTACTGATAATAGTAAGAAAGAAAGGTGGGGTCTTGGTTCCTAAGGAAAGAATCATTTTAATTTGGCATAGAAAGTCATTGACCCTAGAAAACAAATCTCCAAATGCCAGAGACTGGGGGACATTGATGACTTAAACCACCACAGTCAGGCATTTTTGTCTCAGCAGCAAGAAATTAACCACTGCAGGTGACATATCTGGATGGATAGCACCTCCCTTGTCTGTGTAAGGATGCCCCTTCTGCCACAGCAGCTAATGGGGTAGAGGACATATTGTAGTTCCTGGTGGCACTATGGAATGGGATCATAAGTAAGGTATAGTGGCTGAAGCTCAGTTGTCTTCCCAGAAAGAACTTGCCTGCATAAGGGAGGAATTCCAACTGGAAAAGATATGCTGTCTGCGCAGTTAGCCATTCATTTGGCAAGAAAGGTAGAAAAGGAGCAGGGTGAGACATGTGTTGTCTTAACATTTTAAAAAATAGAGTTGGAAGGATATCGTGAAAGCAAATACAGGAATATATGAGCTAATGATAATTTCCCTTGACCCTTGGAACTTGGAACCTAGAGTTTTGTTGACTTGACACAAGCTAAGGTCATTTTGGAAGAGGGAATAATAATTGAGGAGCTGCCTCCATCAGACTGGTGTACAGGTAAGTCTATGGGTGGCATTTTCTTGATTGATGGTTGATGTGGGGGAGCAGGCCAATGAAGGCGATGCCATGCCTGGACGGGTGGTCCTGGGATGTATAAGAAAGCCGGATAAGCAAGCCAGGAGCACCATGCCAATGAGTATTACTCCTTCATGGCTGCTGCTTCAGTTCCTGCCCCAGGTTTCAGCCTTGACTTCTCTAAATGGACTGTATGCTGAGATATGTAAGCCAAATAAATTCCTCCCCAAGTGGTTTTTTGTCATAGTGTTTTATCATAGCACTAGAAACCAAAGCAAGCCAGAACCCATAGGCAGAAATGGACAAAGAGGAGGAAGATAATGAGTTTGAAACGACAGACGATATCCCTCAGATCTGACTTAATATAGAGAAATAAAAAATGAATTCCCCGACCCAGCATGTCTACAAGGCTTTAATAATGGCACATACAGCAAAGTATAATTAGGAAATACTCTACATTTGAACTGCTTGAGATGATAAGACTCTAATTTCCTTTACTTATTTATTTTGGTCTTGTTTTCAGCTTTGCCAGCACTTACTTAATTAACTTCTCAGTACTGGTGATTAAACCTAAGGCCTTACATATACTAAGTAAGTCCTCTATGGTTGAGCTAGCCCCAGTCCTTGATGCTCATTTAATCTACAGTCCAGAGTAAGTGGCTTTATCATCTAAATGTGTTTCCGCAACAACAGTGAAGAATGCATCATCAGATCTTCCAAGTCTCTCTCAGTTCAAACCCCATAATTGCAAAGCACACAGGTATGCCAGAAGAATCGGAGCATCCCATGGGAGACCTGTGTGAGTCTCTTGCATCTCAGATACGTTATTTCAGTTGATTTGATTGATTCTACCAGTGTCCATATTTATGGTGGTTGGTGAAAAGTGTAGAACACATTTGTAACACATTCTTTAATGCTTTCCTGGCATATTTTAGTTATTGTTTGTTTTATATTTGCTTTGTCACAATGAATCTTTGATCATCTGCCCCCATTTCTACTTATCTTCCTCCCTCCTACTGAATCCCTTCTTCTTACAACCAAGAATTGAGGAAGAGTTTTAAACAGCAATGACAGACTCTCTCACAGTCTGAGTACTGTGGCACGGAGAAACTGAGCAATACAGTTTTTCATTCTTTCTTTAGACAAATCTGAAACAATGAGAAAATCAGTCCTGGAAAGCCTGGCTCATTTGCTTGGTTTCTGCCTGATGAGGACCCATGAGTATCAGGGACTAGAAGACAACAGAGGAAGTACAAGAATTACTCTAAGAAACCAGGCATGCGAAAGGTGAGGTGTGATGTTGATCTCCTTGAGCTACATATAGGACTGTGTTCTTAGGAGACTTAGGAAAGAAGTTGCAGATTTCCATTCATTCTCCTGGCCCTCTGGGCCTCTCTCCTGTCTCTCCCTACACCTGATCCTACCCCCTCAGTCCCCTCTTCTTCCCCTCTCCCATGCAGTTCTCTCCCTCCCGCTGCCTTCTATGACTATTTTGTTCCCCCTTCTGAGTATGATTCAAGCATCCTTGCTTTGGTCTTCCTTCTTGTTTAACTTCTTTGTGTCTGTATCATGGGGTGTATCATGGATATTCTGTACTTTATAGCTGAGCCACCAACCAAAGAATATACCCAGGCTGGACCAAAGCCCCAGGTAAGACGTGTAACTCAGTCTCCATGTGGGTCTCCCCAAAACTGGAGCAGATGTTCTCCCTAAAGCTGTAGCCTGACTGTGGTATCCCGACAGGGCTGCCTTGTCTTGCCTTAGTGGGAGAGGAAGCACCTCATCTGGTAGAGACTAGATTTACCAAGGTTGGGGGTACCCATAGTAGGGGCCTACCCTATCAGAGGAGAAGGGGAAAGAGGTTGAGGGAAGAGGGCCAGGAGGGAGGGCAGCATTTGGGATATTAATTAATTAATTAATTAACTAATAAATAAATAAATAAATAAATAATAAAATAAAAACGTTAATTCAGTAAGACCTTGGAAGGAGTATGAAGTGCTGATAGCTTTAGAAGGTGCTATATTTGCAATGTAGGAGGTGATCTGGCAGATCTGAAGGACTTAGAAGCATGTAAATCAGGTTCATAAAGTGCTAAAGCAATTAGCAGGGGTTGAGAGAAAGGCAAAGCAGACAAAAGAATTTCTTTGGGTCACTACAAGGTAAATTTGGGAAGATTAGTGCTGTGCTGGTATCCTTAGAGGAATAATGATAAAAAGCCAAATGTTGTGTAGGTGAGCTTCAGTCAGGCTTTGAAACCTGAGCAGCAGTTCACAGAAGTCACGAGTGATAAAATGGTACAGGCGGAAGTCATTATGCTTCTTTTAGGGGTGGTTAGTTATTGCCATCTTTAGAATGCTGTGATCACGTATACCCTGCAAGAATGTTCAACCCAGTGCCCTTTGGCAGCCAGCTGAGACTGATGGAAGGGTAAAGTGCTGGCAGAGAGCCTGCCACAACAAGGGAGCTGATTCCAGCAGCATGCACGGCAGGTTGGAGTTGACCTTAATGCCCCTTGAGCCTGAGGTGGGCCAGGCTAGCACTACTGAGATCAACAAGGATAGGACAATACATGTGGTCCTGCAACAGCATCACCCCAGAATGAGTTGAGGGCTTCTCTCATGTGTTAAACCTATGCTTTAGCACTGCGTTATATCCCCAGCCATATATTCCTTTTCTACAATGAACAGGTGTTACTTTAATGATTTTAATGCATTATCCTTTTTTAAAACAGGACATCAAGGGGAGGGATTGAGTTGCCATCCCACAGTCAAAAGCGCTGACCCAGGATTGTTCCTGGCTGAAGGAACTCTAGGGACAAAAATGGAGAAGAGCATGGGAGAAAGGAGGTCCAGTAACAGGCCCAAATTGGGATCCAGCTCAAGGGGAGGTCCAGGACCTGACACTGTTACTGATGCTGTGGTGTGCTTGCAGACAGGAGCCTAGCATGGCTGCCCTCTCAGAGGCCCAAAAAGCAGCTGAAAGAGTTGGATGCAAATGCTAGCACCCAAACAATGGACAGAAACTGGGGACCTCTGTGGTTGAATTGGGGAAAAGCTGGGAGAAGCTGAGGAGGAGGGCAGCCCCATGGGAAAACCAGCACTCTCAACTGACCTGGACCACCAACATCTCTCATACACTGAGCCAGCAACCAGGCAACATATATTAGCTAATTTGAGCCCCCGACATATATACAGCAGAGGACTGCCTACTCTGGCCTCAGTGAGAGATGCACCTACCCCTCGAGAGACTTGAGGCCCCAGGGAGTGGGGAGGTACGGTAGGGTAGGATTGGGAGGGTGGAGACATCATCTTGGAGACAGGAGTGGGGTGGGAGCAGATATGGGATGGGGAGTCGTCGGAGAGCAGACTGGAAGGGGGATGAAGTCTGGACTGTAAAACAGAATTAAAGAATAAAAAAATAAATTAAAAAAAGAAAATCAACTAAATGAATAACTCTGGATATCAGTTATGATTCTTCTTTTTTCCTATACATGCTATCCAAGCTATCTGTTAAAATATGGTTGACTTGTCTTTTAAAATATAAGAACCCCCCACTCTCTCTCTCTCTCTGCTAATACACTAGTATAAGTAGGACCCATTCTTTTGTACCTGATGGCTATAACTCTAGTCCAGGCCCCTGGTGATGTGGCCCTTTCCTTTTCCATTGGTTTCGCCTGCTACTACTTGCTTCCTCATTTCCACCATGCAAATATTCCTCTTACCCACAATCAGGTGGCCCCTGTCCCCAGGCGTTAGAATTTAGCGGTTATGCCTGATGTGTTGTGCACTTTCCTGGCTAGGCAGTTACTTTCCCCTGTCCATCTATACTTTCTTACCTGTCCTTAGTTTTCTTCCTAGTAGTTGAGGAAGCAATAAATCACGTTTATCTGTCTCTGATTATTTTCTGTCCCCCTTATGCTTGTTCGTCTCTGGTACTCAGACCTGTGTCTTGCACACAAACGCTTTGTACGTGTTCATGGAATGAACACGCCTGTCTTCTGTCCAGTGAGTGATTTTCACAGTCTGGCTGAGCCCAGGGGGAAGGAGAGGAGTTAGATTTTAATTTCTCATGGTTGCCTCTAGCCTCTCCCTTGCATGGAGTCAACCCTTGCCTGTTCAATGGCTGTTTCTGTTCCCTCAGAAATTATAATTAAAAACCACTAACAGCAAATATTTGTGGCGTTAGCTGATTTTAATGATGATTTTCTTGAGTAAGTGTAGAAGAAAACAATAACTTTAGGGCAAGCAGCAGTTTCATCATTTTTAATACTGGATCTCTTTGCCTCTAGGGAACCTTGTGTTTTCTGTTCTCTTTCTTCTCTTTCCCTTTTCTGCCTGTCTGTCACATTTTCTTTTTGTTTTGGAGAAGTTAGAAAAGTTTCTTCCCTCCAGGCAATGGTAGTGCACACCTTTAACCCCAACACTGGGGAGGCATAGGCAGGCCGATCTCTCTGAGGTTAAGGCCAGTCTGGTCTACAAAGTGAGTTCTAGAATAGCCAAGCTTACATAGAGAGACTCTGTCTTCAAAAAAATTCTCTTCACCCAGAGAGAACATTCCCTTTTCTTTAAAGCCGTGGTCCCAGGCAAAGCCTGGCTCTTGGCTAAGGAGGGGAATGCCTGCAGTCACAGACAATCCTGCGACACCATTTTCCTTTGAGAATTCTGGTCCAGTTGCTAATATTGTCTACACTCCATTACCTCTATTATTCTGTATTCATTATTAGAGGAGAAAATTAAGGCCAAAGAAATTATTCTGTCAAGTACCCAGGCACAAAAGAAAGTCTGAAAGGCTTCAGAGCTGTCTTCCATGAAAATTAACACTCATGGTACAAGGAAATGTCTACATTTCTTTCCACTAAATTTAATATTTTTCATTTACTTTCTTTATTATTTAGTGTATGTGCATATGTGTGTATGTGATTGATATATATATATATATATATATATATATATATATATATATATATATATTCAGGTACCCACAAAGGCTAGAAAAGGTATCAGGTTCCCTGTAGTTGGAGTTGCATGTGGTTGTGAGCTACCTAACGTGTGTGCTGAGAACTAGATTCAGGTTGTCCGGAAGAGCTGTGAGCTCTCAGCTACTGAGCCATCTCTCTTAGCAGTCTCTTTCCCACATTCTGACTCTTTTAGGGAAATTGATATCTTTTTAAAAAGTAGATTATTGTTAGTAGTAATGTCAAAAAGCCCCAAATCTCTTCTGAGACTCACGGCAGTCTTTTAACTCTGACACTACATACATATACATATACATATACATATACATATACATATACATATACATATACATATACATCACATGTGGTATGCATGTTGGGCTCCAGCTGTGGTTCTGTATCCTCAGTTTCACACTGGGCTGGAAGGATGGAGCAGAGTCTGGAACCAATGGGGTCTGCAGGATCCTGGTCTGGTTGCTCTTAGAGGATCTTAGCTTGTGGGTTTTTAAAAGTAAACTTTATTTGGGGTCAATCAGGGCTATATATGAACCTTGGAGAGTGGGAAGGTGTTCTTCTTAGGATGAAGTTCCACTGGCTGGAGTGTAAAGTACTAAGAATGCCTTATTTGTATGGAGAAGCATTCCAGGAATCCTAGGTACTTGCTGGAGAGGTTCTTATGGGGATATGGGTTGAACTTGTGGGTTTGCCAAGAACTATGTGACATTCCTCAGGTAGAAGATTATGGGTCAGGCTCCCCAGATCAAGCAGAGAAGAGGAAGCCCCACTAAGAAAGGGGAGTCTTGCAGTTTGTACCAAGCTCAGAGGAGATATCTGGACATGCATGACAGACGACAACCTTAGTAGTGAGGTGCATCACATACTTCTCTCATATGATGACAGAAAATATGTATTACCACCTCAAAGGGGAGTAAGGAGGCACAGTGAGAAAATACTGGATCAAAGCAAGACCAAAACCCAGCAGGACAAAGAACGAATCCTACAGTTCTCTATCTGGGGCATCTGGGCTTTAGTTTCAAAGAACTTAGAAGGCTTCCATCTCTAGCTTTGCTATCTCTTGGGCTAGCTTCACTCCATGTATGCAGCTTTCTTTAGTGGATGACTTTTATGGCTCTGGAATCTCCAACATATTGGAGTTTCTACCACAGCCAAGGCTTAACCTTCATAGCCTCATTCAATGGCGTCTCATAGTCTCTTCATAGTGTGACTCCAGTCATGTCACACATTGCCTATCCTTAAAGGATCTCTGGAACCACGGAGGAAGAATCCACAGAACCCCTCACTTAGGGATCTTTTATGTCTCCAAGGCCAGTACCACATGAACTACCACATTCAGCTGCTGACTTAGGTTGAATTCTTGCCTCTTTGGATTATATTTGCAGGAGCTTTTGTTTTCTAGGAGCAGAAAACCCTTTAGGTTCTCTTTCACAAATATGAGGCTTAGTGGATAGAGTCTTGCCATGAAAGCAGAAAGCTTTTCTTTAATGAGTCTAATTTCCTTAGTAACCACAGTCTCCCATTTAGCATGGGCTTTGGATGAAGCACTAAGCTTCTTGTGGTCTTCTCCTTTCCAAACTGTATATTGTTTGTTTGTTACCTCACTTGTTGCCTTTCACCTGGAGACATATATAAGAGCAATCATCAATAACTATGACACAGACTTAATGTTATGCTGACTTAAAATGTCCCCCACAACAGAATTAGCTCATTACTTTAAAATTTAGCTCCAGGCAAGTTCTTAGGACATGGGTAGAAAGCAGCCAAAGTCTTTACCAAAGTATCAAAAGAATGGCCTCTGGTATCGTTGCTAATAAACGCCTTGCTTTTCCCTGAAGCCTCACAATACATATTTTTGTTGTTTGTCTTTCTTGAAGCTCTACTGTCTTCTAGACTCCTATTAGAACATCTCTGCTTACAGCAAAGCAGCAAACACCTGTTTTATGGAATTTAGGTAAGGCCCTGCCAGTAAGTGAGGCTCAGTTATGTCTCCCCTACCACTCTACGATACAGAGACTTATCACATGCCAGACAGTGCAAAAGATTGCTGAATACTTTGGAACATATGGAGAAACAACAACATCATCATCATCAACAACAACAACAACAACAAACATCTTAAGATCAAACATAGCAGTTATATAATATAAAGAGAATTTAATTGGAACAATCTTTCTGCAAGACTTGTAATCGATGGAGTCTTAGATTTGAAGAAACCATCATTACTAATGTTATCAGTCAGTAAAAGTGATTATACATTCTTCATATAATATCTTACTTGATTCTTTAACAAACCTGTCAGATATGTATGGAACTTGTTTACTTTTGTCTTGTCATCTTCTAACACTTTTCATGACTATAGTGTCCACATGGGAACTGAGACATAATGACAGTATATACAAAATACATAATAGGAGCGGGGACATGGCTCAATCAGTAAAGAAATTGCTGCATAGTCATGAGGTCCTGAGTTTGGATTCCCAGAATACTGTGGCTACTGTGGATGCATGCAGCTGTAACCCTGAATCAAGAGGTGTGGATACAATCAGATTATTGGAGCTAGCTGGGCAGTCAGTCTTGTCAGTTAGGTAAAGAGTGTCTAAGGAAGATACCAGGAGTAAAACTTTAGCCTTTACATACACACACACACACACACATTCACAAACACTTTACATGCATATTTATAATGTTATCCATGATTATGTAATCAAAAACCATATGTAAATTATGATATCCATCATCTATGTTGCAATTGAAAAACTGAAGCTCAGAGACTTAGTGAGTTAAACAAGTTCACAATCTGTAAGTAACAGAGTTTAATATTGAGATTTTATCTCAGAAAAAATATGAGGACTCCATCTATCTGTAAAACTGCCAACGTGCCAGAATTAATAATGATCTCTTTACACCCTATGAGAAAAAGAATATATAGGCCTTCATCAGACTAATTCTGTCTCCCTCTGCTCCACTGTGGAAAGCAGTCATTTAGTTAAATGTTTTGAGTTGTAAGAAAGCACCTAATGGGCTCCAGGAGGAAAGCAGATAGAAGCCATGTATCAGATAAAGGAGTTTAATGACTCAGGGAGATCCTACACTCAGGTTCCTTCCACATTTTAATCATGCAGTTCTTAGCATAAGGTTCATTCTTAAATGGCAGTGAACTAGTTATAGCTACAATATGCCAAGAGTCCAAAGGGGAGCTGAGAGGAAATCCTTCTAGAAGTCCTGTTACAAAGGCTTCCATTTATCTTGCTAGCACCAGGGTGCATGCTTCTGGGTAGTTAATGAAGAAAATTACCATTCTAGGTATATGTAGCCTTTTACATCACAACCTTATTTTGGTTGGGATCTACAAAATTTGTATCTTGGAACCATTTTCAAAGGGGTTACACACACACACACACACACACACACAAACACACACAGAATCTCATAGTATTGTAAGTATGTTTACTTATATTTTTCAAAACTTAGTTTAATAAGAGTACTTAAATGCTTTAACCTCCTTTCTAGCCCACCACCCACCAGAGGTAGTGGAAAAGGAAACGTTCATAGGGCAAAAGAGGATACGAACATGTTTAGAAATAGTTCTTTGGGGTGATCTTAATATTTCTTGTCAGGATAGCAGCAGTTCAGTTCACATGACTCAGCAGTGGTAGCTTGAGACACTGGCAAGCACGATTCAAGAATCAGCAATGATAGTTTGATCCAGAAGAAACATTGAGGCTCTGCCAATCAGCCTGAGTACAAAGAAACGGCAAGAAGCCACCAGAACACCACCAGAACACCACCAGAAGTTCTTTGGTGAGTTTCTTTCTATGAAGTCGTGACAAATAATGATCAGCAAAGAAGGCAAGGCAAACCAATGTCACAGCATCGTCAATGAAGACCAGCAAAGAGTGGCAAGATAAACCAATGCCACACAGCGTCATCCACTGTCTGTTGGGTTCAAGCTATACATTTTCTGAACATCATGTGTTCTCTCAAGCATCAACTCTAGCAAAACATCACATGCCCCTTTTCCAGGCAGCTTCCAAAAAACACCACACGTCTGTTCTGAGCAAAACATCCTCCCATGTGACTGCTTCAGCAAAAACATCCTCTCATAAGATAGTTTCCAGGAAAACATCACATGACACAACCGAGTCTCCAATAAATCAGAAATTTCCACTTCATATACAATTTTGTATTGGGCTGCAGTCATAGTAGGTCACAGATTAGACATGCTTGCAAATGAAGTGGTATTTATAATGAGGGTTTAGGTCATCTCCTGAGTCATGAGCAATCTCTGTGATCCAAGAAAATAAAATATTCAGAGATGTCATCTTCATTAAAAAGACTTACCTCAAGGTGTGTCATTGGGAATATACTTATTTGTTAATTGGTATTCACATAATTGTTCACTATGATATTTTCTTTCAACCTCTGTACCAGATACACCTTATATCAATCTTATAGCTAAACAGAACTTCTGAAGTTGCACTATGGATCCATCTCCAAGTAACTCTGCAACATTGCTGCTATTAGTGTGAGATGCTGAAAACTCCAATTCCTGAAACAGTAGAAGAAAACAAAAGTCAGTTGTATTGAACAAGGGATAAAACCAAGAAGATCTTGGCTGGTTGATAGCTGAGTGACAGGATTGTATGTGGCAGCTGCACTATTTGATCCGATGTGAGATCATGAGCAGGTTACAGGGAAGACCTTGTGTTCTTTCAGAAGCCATTTAGCAAGAAGCAGAGAGGAATAGAGTTGGACTGTGACAAGATAATAGATTTCTCTGTCAGGAAAAAAAAAGCATATACAGTCATTATTTCAATGAACAAAGAATGAAAAGAAGACCTTTGTTCTGGAAAGCGCTTGTAAAAATTGTGTTAATCCTTAAGCAAAAGCCACGTGTGAGACTATCTGAAATATGGTCTCTGACTCCAACACTGTTGTAATTCTGCTATGCGATAATGCTAGTGCTCTGATACTCCCACAGTTCTAACTGCTAGAAACTGGGCAGTTGGAAACCAGCGGAGTTGTATTTTAGAGAAAATAAAACACTTACCAAGAAGAGTACTTACAAAGCACTGTAAGCATGAACCTTACAGAGACATCTTTGTGTTGGCAAAAACGACCTTGAAGAAGAGCCCAGTAAAAAGAGGGTAAGGAAGGTAGCAGACAGTGCACAGGAGACAATGTGCAGACGTCTGCGACTTTATTCAACCCTGGCAATGCACATATGCACAACAAAAGAAACAACCATTACTTCCCACAACCACTGCTGTAGCAGGAAGGCAGCAGCCCCTGGAACAATGGCTGAAGTGTGACTGGTCAGTTTTGTGTGACAGGTTGTTAATTTGCCACCTGAGAACTCCTCACAGTCTCTGCATCTTGTTCCCTTCCTTGCAGTGGTGAGTCTATGTTGGTTCAGGGTGGCTCACCAGAGAGAGGTGATTTACTGTGAAATCACACCTGGGGGTCAAGGCTTCTGATTCTGAGTTTGCTGCTCTTTCCATTGAATGGTGACAGGATAAAGAAGTTAGTTTATAGTACAAGCAGATACTGTGAAAGCAGTTGATTTGATCCCCGCAGGAAGGAGAATTCCATGCTTCTTAAAAAGTACATATATTTAAAGGAGGCTTGAAGGAGCAAATCTTAGGACCGAAAACAGGTAAAATTGGAGAGCAGTCCAATAGAAAGAGAGTAGCAGACAGCTCATAGGAGACAATGTTTAGATACCTGCAACTATATTCAAGTGTTCTTCAAGAGAAAAACTAGAAGTGGGGTCTGATGCTATTTCACATAACCCCTCATGTGAGCCTCACTATCACTGTACACATAGTATTTAATTTTACGAAGATAACTATTACAACATACAGTAATTATTATACAAGGGCTGGATGGTGTCAGATATCTTTGTGTGATTCTAAAATTTCATTTCTACTTTTTGGTAAAAATAGCTGTTATACTCACCAGAACAGATCAACATATGTTGTGCCTTAATATCCAAATGCACATAATTCAGGAAGATTGCTACCAGGTTCCCTCTGATCATTTTTCTTTGATTTGATAACCTTTCTTGATGCAACTTTTTAAAAATGTTTTCCCCTTTGGGTGCTGCCTTTCTAAATATCCATGTTCTAATCGCTGCCAGAGCTCACTGATTGTGCGTGACAGAAAGGACCTTAAAGAAGATTATGCATAGCTCTGATCTAGCCCAGGGCACACAAATCAAAGTTCCCTCTGTAGACAAGACACAGTGAAATTGAAAGTAACTACACTTTATATGGAAATTAGCTGCTTCTAGAATGCACAATAGCTAAGCATATATCAAACCAAAGACAATGAACATATGAAATATATTTCTACATTTAGGCTGCTCCCCTCACTCTTTCTTCATGTGTGTGTGTATACTTATATGTATGCTTGTCTACATGTACATATATACATATATATTTCTCAGTGTTTTCTATTGCTTAAAAAATTTAAGCTTATTTTTAAAGCATTATCTTGTGTATAGTTTGTATAGTTAAAAGAATTCAGAAAATTTCCTTTTAAAATATTTCACTGAAACATTTAAAATAATTAGGGCCCGAAGTATTGATTTAAACACACTGTATTCCAAATGCCTTTTGCTGAAATAATCCTTGTTGAGACATGATTTCTGTAGCCCAAGTTGGATTCCTTCTCACAATGATCTTTCTGCCTAAGTCTCTCAAGTGCTGGGATTACAAGCATGAGCTGCCATGCCCAATTCTTTTTGATGCAAGGCTATCTTCTCTCTTTATTCAGGCTAGAAAGACTATTCCCCTTTACTGTGCAATTATATATGGCCATAGCTTTGCTCATTTTCACAGGGCTTCAACATTTCTCTTTAAGAGCCAGATCCCTTGATCTATGCCTCACTTTTATTTCCTTCCTTTGATGGGTCTCCAAGATTGTGGCTATGTTTATGGACATCTTTATTTTGGTTGAGAGCAACAACAGAGAAAGACTCCAAACACCCAAGGGACCAGCAACTACAACATGCTTGGACTTCAGGGAGAGGAGTCGGAGGATGTCTTATGTGTGAAGTGCAAACCCAGCAAGTTTGCAGACCTCCATCGGAATATCTCATCAGAAATCTGACTTAAGCACACTTCTGTTCAATTCACTAGATTTGAACTTTTTGCTTTTTCATCGCTTGAGAAAGAATATGAATCTTTACATTCATATGATTTTCCTCCTTGTTCCTGGCCATGTACTTGGATATATTATCATTTGCTTTGTCTCTCATCTTATGCTCACTCTTTCCCCTTTCCATCTCCAGCTAAAGCATGGTGACCTTAACATGTGTAACCTGAGTCCCCCGATAGTATCAGTCTGAGAGATATGCAGGACTGCTTTGTGTAGGTCTCCTTTTAAGCTCTGGATTAATTATGCTATAACTCTTTCTATTTATTTTTCCACTCAACATTGCTTTAAACTTCCTGTCTTTTAGCTCACACTTATTTCTGCTCACTGCAAGCCTCCTTCACATTTTACTTAATGAATTATCACAGTGAGAGGTATCTGAGCTGCCTTCGATGTCTCATTTCTAAAACAATGCTCCGGTAACAGGCTCACATTTATTGGCCAGTAGTTTTCACTTCCTGTTTCATGTGTGGAGAAATGGATTTGCTGGGTATATACATTCATACTTTTCTATCAAGTTTCCAAAGTGGCTTGGATGTATATTCTGACTATAATGACTAGGGGATTTCATTTCTCTATATCTCTATCAATAATGGGTACTTTGCCTATGTAGATTCTCAATATAGATCATGGTTTTAAAGTCTCTTTGTACAGGTCATGTTAGATTAGGTATCTGTATCTAGCCCAGGCCTGCGCAGATAGTAATCTACCTGGAATATAATGTCACTTAGAATATAATGTTTCCCACTTGCTTTCAGTAGGGGCAATGAAAGGGTTCCTTTCAATAGGGTTTGTTGATAATGTATGACCAACACTTTTAATTCTCTCTGTAAGTTTCCTTCACTCTTTTCTTTTTGTGATTCATTGGCACTTGTTCCGTTTTATGACTTTCAATTGCTTTGCTAAAGTGATGACATAAATCTAATGTGCTGGGCTATGTTGGAAGGTTCGAGTCATCGACTAACAGCTCCACTTTAGCCCACATTAGTGTACTCACCTTCAGGTCCCCGACTCTCCTCTCTGCACAGGGACCCTGTGATTGCCCCATCAGGCAAGGTGTTTTATATGTGTTCTTTCTGAAACAGAGAATTTCTCTTGTAGCATCCAGCTTACTTTCCAGCTGCCTCCTCCTGAAATCTCCTATGCCATTAAAGCTTTGACTTTATAGAAATCACTCCGTGCTTGTCCAGCTGACATGCCCCTCTAGGATGCCCCTGTCTCTCTTCTGTGAGCCTCTCTACAATTTCCTGTACCTGGTCAGAGTTTTGTCACCCTACATGGATGTCTCTCGTTTAATAAAATAAAACCACATCATTTGGCATTTCAGTCCCAGAGCCTATGACAGTATCTCAAACTAGTGATACCTAACAAATGGCTTTCAAATGAGTGATTGAATGAACTCTTTATTTTCTAGAATAACAAATAAGGGTCTGGAGAGACTAATATGACTTTCCTTAATGTCAGACTATAGACAACTGAGAAGCTAGAGACCCATGGACTTCTTGTTTTCTCCCAGCTTCCTGCACATGGAAGAGCCTCCTCTGTTTATCCAAATCACTTCCTTTCTTCAGTGTGAAAAATGGAGTCATTGAGAAAGTAATCTTTTCTAACGCCAGGGAACATTGTGCCGTACATTGTTGTGTATGTGGGTTCTAAAGCTTTACTTTGCATTTCCCCACCCTAAATTTCTGAATATATAGAGTGGGGCCATGAGCACTTAAGTATAAATTACGTGAAGAGAGCCATTATGGATCCTTAGGCTAGGAGCAGATGTTTCCTAAATCAAAGATTATATGTATCTGTTTTCTAAAGCCAACACAAATGACCGTCTTTTTATTTTATTCTTTTCCTTTCCATGTCTTGCCTATCAGAGATACAACAATCAAAGTCATTATTTCTATCAAGAACCTCTGCTGAAGCTTCTACAATATTGAACACGCTATTATGAAAGTCTGTCCTTCTCGGTTTCAACAGGCCTTGAAGTGTTTTGCAGAAATTCTCCACCTACTTCAGTTCTCTCCTTGACCTTGAGAGAGCACCACAGAGTTCCTACTACTGCTGAAAAGGAAAGAAACTGATTCTTTACTTTTCCATCCACTTCCTGAATAGTTCTGTTGCAGCTGATGATCTTATGGCCATTAGCTCCAAGCAGTTTCCTTGACATGTTGGAACTAGGACAGGCACATTTCAGAGGTGGGTGTGGACACATGCTAGGTTTCACCAGCCAAATCCAGGGACTGTTCTGTCATTTGCTGTTGGTGCCTTCTTGGTTTACACAGGTCTATGCAAGACTGCAGTTTCCCCAGGCCCAAGAATGGAGTTCATGTATACTAACAGGAATAATCATTATCTATGAAAATTAAAGACACTCATATACACAGAGAAGCTGTGTACCTGAGTGTACAAATCTAGAAATACAAGTGGGGACTTCTGATCTCTAGCTAGTATCCTGTCATCAGAAACACAATTTCCCACCAGTCAAGAATGACATACAGGCTGGGCGCATTCATGTTTACAAACCATCAGAGACTCATAACGTTTGTGCACATCAGAAGCAGACTAGGAGCTGATTTATGATCTAATTTCTGTGTATCAGTTTAAAACAAAGCAATGCTGTTTCTAAGGATGTTTTGGAAGCTTGGTGGGAAGAGCCAAAAGCTTAGAAAGCAGGAAATAGCAGTAGTAGTGGGACATATAGCCATTGTCTTGTTTCTAACCATTCTGGCTACTTTCATGTCCACTTGACACAAGCTAGAATCATTTTGGAAGAAGGACTCTTAATTGAGAAAATACCCTAACCAAACTGACCAGTAGGCAAGCCTGTGGACATTGTTTTGATTGATGATTGATGTGGGAGGATCCCTCCCACTGTAGGAGGTATGACCACCAGACAGGAGGTGAAGGTTGATATAAGGAAGGCTGAACAAGCCGTGGGTTTCAAGACAGTAAGCAACATCCTCTATGGTCTCTGCATTAGCTCTTGACTCCAGATTCCTGCCCTGAGTTTCTACCCTGACTTCCTTCAATGATGGACTGTGCTGTGAAACTGTGAGCTTGAAGCAAACCCTCTTCTCTCTAGTTTGCTTCTGCTCACGATATTTTATCCCAGAAATAGAAACCTTAACTAAGACTGAAATTGGTGTATTGTGACAGTTCTGACATGTTTTGGGGAGGATAGTGAGCGGTCTTTATAATTTTGGCTGGAGAAGCCGTTGAATGTTCAGAGATTCATGAGTTGCCGTGGGAACTTTGAAGCTAATGCTGAGAAAAGTGTACATAATGGAGGCCTATCTAGTGAAGTTCCAGGGAAAGTTCAAGAGTCCCGTAAGGGCAGTATCAGGGATGTGGATATTTTGAAGAGGCTGGAAGTAGCAGCACATACCTTTAATTCCAGCACTCGGGAGGCAGAGGCATGTTGTCTTCAGGTTTTATTGCTGTGAGAAGACATCATGACTATGGTAACTCTTATAAAGGAAAAAAAAAATTTTTAACAGTAAATAAAATTGTTGCTGGTTTTTTATTGGATATTTTATTTACATTGCAGATGCTATCCCCTTACCCCGTTCTCCCCACCCCCTGCCCAGGAACCTCCTATCCTATCCCCCTCCTCCTGCTTCTTTGAGGATGTGCCCCCACCCATCTCCCACTCCCACCTCCCCACCCTCAAATTCCCCCACACTGGGCATCCAGCCTTCATGGGACCAAGAATCTCTTTTCTCAACTATGCCCGACAAGGCCATCTTCCCCTACATATACAGCTAGAGCCATGGGTCCCTCCCTATGTGCTCCCAGGCTGATGGTTTAGACCCTGGGAGCTTTGGTTGGTTGGTATTGTTGCTCTCCTCATGGGGCTGTAAACCCTTTCAGCTCCTTCAATCTTCTTTCTAACTCCTCCATTGGGAATCCCATGATCAGCTCAATGGTTAGCTGTGAGTATCAGCCTCTGAATATGTCAGACTCTGGCAGACCTCTAAGGAGACAGCTATATCAGGCTCCTGTCAGCATGCACTTCCTGTTATCCACATCAGTGTCTACCTTTGGTGACTGCACATGGGATGGATACCCAGGTGGAACAGTCTCCAGACGGCCCCTCCTTCAGTTTCTGTCTCCATGTTTGCTCCCTTGAGTATTTTGTTACTAAAGGAAAATGTTTAATTGGGACTGGCTTACAGTTTCAGAGGGTTAGTTCATTATCATCAAAGTGGGAAGCATGGCAGCATCTAGGCAGACTTGGTGCTGGAGGAGGTGAAAATTCTGCATCTTGATTCAAAGTCAGCCAGGAGACTAATTTCACACTGGGCAGATTCTGAGAGTAGGAGACCTCAAAACCCACCTAGACAGCGACATATCCTCCAACAAGGCCACACCTCCTCATAGTGCCACTCCCTATGGCCAAGCTTCCAAACACATGAATCTATTGGGGACAAACCTATTTAAACCACTCTGCAGATAGATCTCTGAGTTGGAAGCCAATCTGGTCTACAGACTTCCAGAGTTCCCGTTCAGCCAGGGTTACACAGAAAATCCCTGTCTCTAAAACAAAAAAACAAAAACAAAAACAAAAACAAACAAACAAAACACCAAGTCAAACCCTCATTTTTACTAGGACAATTGGTACTAGCTAGTTAGGGCTGAGTAATCAGCTCTGATTAGTAAGAGACCAGCATCACTGAGGCAAAAGGGGAAGTGTTTTCTCAGGCTCAGCAAACAAAAGCTGTGGATCTGCTACATGAGCCATGGGCTTCATGCTGGCAGCTGAATTTGGTAATGTGTAAGAAGAGTGTCCCTGGTGGTACTTGTTTTAAAGGCATGGAACACTGAAGAGTTGGCACGTGAGAGGCCAGGAGAGGCCATTAGTGAAGGTACAGCCTTTGTTGAAGTGGAAATCCCAGTATTGAAAGGGTCATGAAGAAACGATGAAGCTGGCACCATTTGGCAGGGTTAGAGTTCTTGAATCTCTTCAAGAGAGGCTATTGGAGAAGAGGCAGCCATGTTGCAGTGGAAAGCCCAGTATCATGAATAGTCACCAAGGACAAGAGTGGATGTGGAGTGGAGCCTGCCTAAGCCTGCAAGACAAGCTATGAAGAGGTAGAAAACTGAGACTTCAAATCCTTTGGAGTTCAGGAGACCATGAGTGAATCTCAGACCTTGGACATTGGATTATTTCAACCATTAGTGATGGTTTTTCTTGGTTCAGATTGGTTCACAATGATCATCCTTACTGGAGTAATAAAGTATTTAGCTTATTTCTGATTTTACAGGAATTCACAGTGAAGAGACATTGGAAATTTAGAGACACTTTGGGTAATTTCAGAGAGAATTAGAATATTTTATTTGACTTTTAATGTTTTTAATTAAAATAGAATTAAATCACAACCCACTCCCTTTCCTCCCAGACTCTCCCATTTACCCTCCCTCAAACCCTTCCCATATCCCCACTCACAAGTTGATAGACTCTCTTTCTTTGATTTTATTACACACACAGATGTATGTATGTGCATGCACACACACACACATCCTACTGAGTCTATTTTTTGCTGTTTGTATATATGTGGTTTCAAGATTGACCACTCTTCATTAGACAACTAATAAGGAGGTTGATCCCCAGAAGTTAATTTTCCTCCAAGAAGTTAACTTTACCTGAGTACTTTGCTTAGGAATGGGTTCTTGAAAAATTTTCCCTCTTCCATTAACATTGCTTTGCCCAGTCTTGTTTATAGAGCCATTTTTAGGAGATAATGTTTCACAGCAGACTTTCTGGTATTCTGGCTCTTACAATCTTCCCACTCCCTCTTCTGTAATATTTTAGAGACACTGGATGTTTTAGAAAGGCTTTGGACTTGGAAACATATTTTGGATATTTTAAAGAGACTAGATTTTTAAAATATTGAAAAATTGAAGACTATGGTACTTTTAAAGTTATGCCATGTTTATATTGTGATATTAATCTGAGATCTTAAGGATGAACAAAAGAGTAACAAAAAAGAGTGGTTGTTGTGGCTAGTCTTTTGTCAATTTGACACAAACTAGAGTCATTTTGGAAGAGGGATTCTCAATTGAGAAAATGGTTCTACCAGACTGGCTGGTGGGAGGATTCATGTGAGAAGGCCCAGTTCAATGTGGGAGGTGTCATCCCTGGGCAGGTGGTCTTAGGTGCTATAAGAAAGCAGGCTGAGCAAGCCATGGGGAGCAAGCCAGTAAGCAGCACTCCTCCATGGCCTCTGCATCAGCTCCTGCCTCCAGGTTCCTGCCTTGAGTTACTTACTGACTTCCTTTGATGATGGACTGTGGTGTATCATGGTAAGCTTGAAATAAACTCACTCTTCCCCAAGTTGCTTTTGCTCATAATGTTTTCTCACAGCAATAGAAATCTAAACTGAGAAACTAACTCTTGGTAAAACGGAACAAAGTAAGAAATCTCAAAGTGACTGTATTAGTAGGAAGGCATTTCCAGCAGCAAGGCACTATGTTGCTTCATTGTGGAGCATCTGTCATGATTATCTCAAGACAGAAAGACACAGCCTGGAATCATAACCTTTAAACAGATTAATATATAATGTTATTTAAGTAGTTATATGATTTATAAACAGCATGTCTATGAACTAATGTATATGAATTAACTGTACTATAGAAACAACATAATTTAAAAAAAAACTTTTCTCTTAACTCTAATGTAGGATAATTTTAGAAATATGTTAAGACTAATTTTTGAAAAGTACTTATTTGTAAGTACTTATTGTAAGTACTTATTTGTAAGTAAAAGTACTTATTAGGCTTATTTATTGGAGAAATTAGCTTTATCTAAATAAAATATTAAGAGCTATTCAAAAGTGACAAAATATTTTCTCAATTTTATAAAACGCTGCTTTGTTTGTGGAAATATGTTGTAAACATTTACTATGTGCAATCAGCATAATTATTAATTTATTTTATAATTTTCTTTCTGTCATTCAAGATCTGTGTCTTACAAAGGAAAAGTGTTTCTTATCAAACCAGGCATTTGTTTCTTCTGTTAATTGTAGTTTGCATCAATAAATCTAATATGTAATCTTCATTTTGATTTGAATATAGCTAGTTTGCCTGAAAGCAAATTGATACATACCTGCATATATGTTTATATATATGGATGATAGACAGATACATAATAGATAGATGATGGATAAATTGGTAGGTAGAGAGATAGATAGATAGATAGATAGATAGTTTGATGATAAATGATAGACAAATCAATGATAGACAGTTGACAGATGGTAGACAGACAGACAGATAGATAGACAGATAGATAGATATAGAGATGATATAGATATATACCAGAAACTTTAAGACAAAGTTAAAGAGAATTTCTTCTTTTAAATTTCATGTATTTCCTTAATTTTTGTATCTAGATCACATAAAAGTAAATCTTAGGTTATCTAATGATGCTGGCATCATAAAATGGCTGTGCTAAATTGAAACACATTTTAAAAGAGGAAGTTCATTGTCCTTTTCTTGGCGAAGGGAAAAGAAACAGATCTCTGGTGTATTAATCACTTCTCAGATGAGACAGGTTTTGAAAGGACATTTTGTACAGAGGCCCATATACTGTGGACAGCTCACCACTGAAACCAGTACCACATTGTAACTCTTTCCTTTTCAGTCCTTAAAACAAAGAACTTCAGCATTCTGTTGGTAATATCTCCCTGAAGAAGAACAAGTCAGGGTGTAGTGTGTACTGTGTATTATGCAGAAAGTAGCTGTGTCAGTTCTGCCATGCCAGCCCATGTACACTGGAGGGTTCCTAGACTCTAGTATCTTCATCAGAACTGACACCCTCAGCAGGTAGGACAAAACAATCTTGGTTCCTAATATCTCCTCACAGGGAAATAAGTGGGCAGCTACTCAGCCTCCGGTTCTACCATGAACCATGTGGAATCTTTTGGTCTGAAGTCTGTCAGAATGTTCTACTTTTTCTTTCTCCTCCTCCTTGGATGATGACTGGGCCCCAGGTGCCAAGCTGTGGAACATAATTGTCTAGCGATGGTGACATCTGGTTTGTTGGCAAGCATCTTCCAGAGTTTTTTCCCAGTGAGTAAATGATAGCTTAGAGCTGGGTGATAATAGAACTTTGTCTCCTAACATGTTTTACCAGGTTTATTTCAAATTTATAAGCTTATGCTAAGCATAAACATTGAACTATGACCACCACTTTACAAGTTATCCTTCAGAAAAATCTTGTTGCATAATTATCTTGGAATTCACTATATCACTAACTGAAAACAACAACAACAATAACAACAACAACCTTTTCCTCTATTTCCAAGGATGCAAAATTAAAGACAATTTTAAAAAAGCCTCCTTGCAAGTTAAAAAATTATAATATCAGCACTTACAACATTTAACTGCAAATTTAAAGTAGGCAGAAAGGGGGTTTGTGAAATTTTCCCTAGAGAGAAATGTTACAAAAGATTGTGAACTTACATCTCTTATTTGAATTATTTTTGCATTTCTTATCTAAAACATATCAATGGCACGTCTATTATTATTCAGGTCTTGGCCTAAAATTACCAAAATCTGAAGAAAACTAATAAGTGCTTATAAAAGAGAAGAAGTAAACAAGTTATTAAAAAATAAAATTCAAGGACATCTCTTTTTAAAAGAGAGAAAGTTCAAAGTGGTAATTACTCCAGTTGCCAAAGTTCAACCCAGTCTGCCACAGTTAAGAAAGCAAAACTGTAGTACCAAGTTAAATACTGACTGATACTCTCTATTTGCTGAAATGGTATGTTCATTGATTATCCTTTATTAAAGAATGAATAAGTTATATAAAAATCAATCATATTATGAGTCATTATTTGACAACAAATAATTTTTAAAAAGTTAAATTCAGAGAGCTAAAGAATGCAATGCCCCATCTATATACATCCATTTAGCTAAACCTTGGTAAATATGTATTGTATTTGCCCTGGAAAGCCTGGACAGAAAATGAGATGGTTAGAAATGTCAGCAGTTATTACTATTCTAGAGCTTTTAGGCTAAACTACACAGGATCAAGGATAAGTTTTAAGATTCAAACCAAGCAGAGACCTAAACTGATGTACAGTTGTAAGTGGAACCTGATCTCAAGAGCTAAGCAGATTGTCACAGGAAGAAGTCCAGGGTGAAAGGAGAGGGCAGATAGGAGATGACAAGGAGAGAAATGAGGATGCAGCAGACAGCTTTGGTCACAAGGCTGGGGAAGAAGAACATACATGCAGAGTGTTACAAGAAATGTCCAACCTGGCAGCTCTCTGGAAACAATGGAAAAGAGCAAAATTTAAAGAAAATGTAAGAGGAAACTTTTGTCAGAAAATACTAAGAAGGACGAGGTATCAGCACTTTTGAATATTGGTGATGACTCTTGGGTAGCCTGGCCCAAGTTCTTAGAGCTTCTCTGTGACGTGAAGTCCTTTGCCCTGGCATGTTTGGTTCTCCTACTCTGACATCTTACCTTTGGAGGCTGTTGTACAGAGGCCCAGAAGCTCTTCCCTTGGTAACTGTTTCTCTTATAACCCTGTTAGTTATGGGTGTCTAGCCTCTTCTGGGCATGACTGCCTCCTTTGGGCTCTATGGCTTCTCCTCTTATCCCTCAATTACCCCTTTTCTGGCCCCTGGCCCTCCATTTGCCCCAAGACCACCATTTCTCTTCTCTCCACTTTCTTTCACATAGCTATTACATAATCTCAAAATTGCAGATGCTTTAGTGAAGACAGACCCACACTCCATTCCTGCACAGGCCTGCTAGAATACCTCACCCGGTTTCCCACTGGCCTCACGCTTAACGGTCTGACAAATAATTATCTTCCCATCACACCATGTTCTCATCTCATTCCTTGACTCTTCTGTTAGTCTTATGCTGCCTTCCCTATCACAGTTGTCAGGCTCAAAATGACTGACTGTCTTGGATTTCTCCCAAAATTGTCAAATCAATTCTGCCTTTGCACTGACTATCATTGCCACTGACTCTGTCAAAGATTTTGTGATAACAGTGTTCATCTTGTTCTCTCTGACGCCAGCATCTCCCCAGAATGTATGAGAGCAGATATTGACAAACTAAATGGTAAAGTTCTAACTTATGAAGGTAACATCTGTTTTCACTCAGCCCAAAACTATTTATCTAGTGCCTGAAATAGATAGGTAGGTATGTAGATAGATAGATAGATAGATAGATAGATAGATGTTTGCCAAAATATTAAAGGGATGAGGTAGTAGTGTTTCCAAAGAGTGTTGCTGACATGAGTTCAGTGAGGATGAAGAGACAGAATAAAAAGTCTTTAAATTTTTAAGGGATCTTCAAAGTATGCATAAAATTTCACAATACAACTCACTCTTCTCTATGCTAAAAATGAATAAATAGATTTTTTTAAAAAAAGAAGCATTTTTTTCAAAGAAAGACTCTGAATTTCAAATCTACCAATTTCATAGATATAAAGAATGAGGATTATCATTTGTTTGTAGAAAATAAATGTAGCAAAAACACAATTGTAAGAGAAAATAGTAGAAATGTTAATGCTGACATTTGTTAAATAAAGGGATATAATGATAAGATAGTCTAATTGCTTATAGATTCTACTTCCTTGAATGTTTTTAAGAGTATGATTATTTACTGAAAAAATAAACATTAGATTCAGTCCTCAATAAAATTGTGCTAATAATGACTCTGTTCCTCATGACCTACTTATACAAGTCTGTGCTGTTTCCTCTAGTTTTTGTTCATCCAGGTCTACCAGAATCTCTGCGTAGTAGTGAGTAACAAATGTTTCTATTTTCTTTGCTTATTGGTAACCAGACAAGGTTGTGGACAGTGCTCAAAGGGAAGTAAATGCCTTTAAGATTCTGTTTGAAAACCTTAAGATGTTGGTTCAAACGGTTTTCTGATTAGTTCATTATCTGCATTATGCTTGTGCTTTCAGAAAACACCCAATCTCTGCATCAAAGGCAAACTGTTGACTGTACAAATGTAAACTGAGTGTTACTCACAAGGCAAGGGGGAGGCATCCAGGCCAGTTAAGAAAGCATCCTGCTAGTAGTTTTCTGGATAGAAAAGGTGATTATGGCTTTGCCTTTCATCAAACATCCTATTTGATTTCTCTCATGCGCTGACTCCCAGAAGCCTCTTATAACAGAAAAGGTTCTGTGGAGAAAGCTGGATGGGTTTGTCAACAGGCAGTGGCTGGTCACCTCTACTCCCTTATTGGGTACATGACTTTTGGCAAGTCAAACTTCTGGCCCCCAGTGTCTTCATTTAAATACAGAAATAATAATAGGTTCCCCCAGCTCTCAGAAGTTTGAAAATCTCAGGTCATGATAAAGAGCACAATGAATAAATCTAAGCTGCCTTAAATCATCTATCTATTAATTAACATTTAGAAAGCTGTTCATAGAATCAAAAGTTAGAATTTTTATTTTTTAAGATTTATCCTTGTTACTTTTATTTTGTGTGTGTGTCTGTGTGTGTATGTATGTGCATGTAACTATATATCACCAAGCACAAACCTGTAAAAGCCAGAAGAGTGTGAAGGATTTCCCCCAGGTTCTGAGAATCAAATACAGGCCCTCTCGAGGAACAGCAAGTACACTTAATTGCTGAACCATCTCACGAGCCCAGAAATTAGCATTTGTAGTCAAATGTATGGCTGAAAACAGCTCTGAGAGATGATACATGGAGAACAAAGGTCACAATTGTATCAAATGTTTGTTTAATTTCACTCTAAATGAGAATTATTTTTTAAAAAGCATTGTGTTTTGAATTTCACTTGTAAACTAGTTTTAAAGCACAGGGCATCTTTACTATAGAAACAAGGCTTTTGGGATGAAGGAATACCTCAGATTTAAGAGTGTGTTTTGTTCTTCTTGAGGATCCATGTTTGATTCCCAGCAACCATATGGCATGATTCATAACTACCTTTAACTCCTGCTTCTAAAGATACTAAGTTCCTGTATGGCCTCTGCAGGAACCAGCACATATATGTCCATGTGCAGACACATTCATGAGTTAAAAAATGCTATCAGTGGTGGCTATTTCCCAACATAACTACAGAGACTGCTCAAAGGAAACTAAAGTGTTAAGCTGTAGAGTTGTGTGGGACACTAACCACTCTATAGTATCTCTGTGCTATCCTCAGATCATGTGTCAGTTGTTTCTGCTTCTGTTTTTGGACCTTGGGAAGGAGACATGGAGGCTCAGACAATAGCTGCCTTCTCTCCCTATGTCCAGAGCATGATCAGAAGGAATTGCTCCTTCTTGGGAATCTTTGCTCAACCATCTACCTCCCACCCAGAGTTATGTCAGCATGGAGTTCACACCTTCTCTGTTTGACCTACCCAGACAGCTGTTCTTCACCTGTACTCTCAAGTATAGGAGAAGCATTATGTCTACATTAAATTTGAATGGAATTTTCTTTGGAATTAGTCTTCAAACAATACAAAACAACTACTGCTATTTCATTAGGTGGTATAAGGAGTTTGAGATGATTTACTGCCTATGGGAGGCTGTATGGAGTATGTGTGAGTACAACAGCATCTCACACAGGGAGTCTCTGCGCTTTGATGTCCTGGGACAGTTGTCTGGGATGGTCTCTGTAAGTACTGAGCGATGACTTGGCCTCCTGCTCAGGTTGTAGTGTACCCATGAACATAGATCACCAGGAAGAGGAAAACTTGCAATGGGACCCATCTCTTCCTGCTGTGTGAATGGTCACTCTTTTGTTTCGTAAGAAGATGTAGTCATTTAGGGAATGTATCCAAGAAACTCCGGATCCTGTGGGAAAGGTACAATGGAAAGCCATGGGAGGGCACAAAATAGCTCTTCTCTTCATAAACAGCAGAATAGAAAGCCTTGCTCTATAGTAGACGGGACAAACACCCACACTGGAGTTTCTGATGGAAACATGTGAGTTAGAAGTACCCAATAAGAGTCCTTCATTGCAAATTGAGGAATATCTTGGCTTTTGATAGGACAATCAAATGAAAGGGACATTTGTTAACCTCAGTTATTCTGGCTCAATTCAAAAGTACTATTGTGGTGGCTATAGCAGGATAAAATGAAGTTATGTGAGGTAATAAATGTGTTTGTCTCCAAAGACAACTCTGTGAATCTTATGATCTCAAGTAAACAGAGGCACAGAAGGGTTCATAAAGAATCTGTGTGGTTAGGTACGTCTGGATCAACACTTGGAGCTTGAATTATATTCTAGCAATAGGTAAATGGGACAACTTTCAAATTTCCACGTCCCAAGGTTGTTACTGGGCATCTACCTGCATTTGTGAAGTTCATGTCCTGAACAAAACGTTATCACTGGTTGTTGTTGACATTGAAATACATTAAGCACCTTTGGCTAAAGGCTGGTTTGCATGGGACACATACCTTAATATTTGTGCTACAGTTCAGTGTATTTGAGCTACCTCCCTGTTACTAGGTGCCATATTTATTCACCTCTAGCCAGAATAAAAAAAAATAATCTCAGGTAGGGAATATTCTAAGGAGGTTAGTACAACTGTTCTATTAGTCTTTGCTTATTATGTATAAAATTAGCATTTTAAATTTTTTACAGAAGAATGTGAGCCTAAGTACTTGTTTGAGTACCGAGAAATACCGAATCATTAATTCAACCTAGTAATGGCAAGGGAAAGGGATCCAACCTGCTCTGCGTACTGCATAAGCTCTTATGGTAGGTATTGCTTCTCACAGCTCAGAACACACTTCATTTTATTTAGCCTCATAGCTCTATGAAGACGGCTATTTCTACATCTGATGCGTGAGTTGGGGAGGTGGATGACTAATAGCATTGCCAGGAGATTTCCTGCTAGGTTCCAGCCATGCTTCCAGCCCTGTAAGTCTAGGCTTGTTCTACGTAACTAATAAAAGAAAGAGCAAAGCCAATGGAAAGCAGGACTCTCCAGCAACTTGTAAAAACTAAGTGTAAACTTAGCCCACCAAGACAGGCTCACTTTAACATACAGCGTTTGATGAATTTTGAATGGAACATCTCAATGGGATTTCTCGAAAAACCTGTTGTCACCACCTTCAATTTCCACATGCTCCTTTGGCGTGCCACTTGTCACACTTTGCCACTAAATATTTGTTGCTGATGTCTTGATTAGTGTTCCTCCCTCTAGAGCTAAGCTATCTAGGCTAGTAATAATCCTGTATCTTTGATACCTTTTCTCTGGCCTGGCACAGAGCAGAGACCCAGTGTTTGCTAAATAAGAACAGCAAATAAAGAAGTTAATGGATCACTAAGCTAAAGAAATTAAAATGCAGATTTAGAATGTTCTACAAAGACATGTCAATCAGTTACATACATGGGACTAGTGAAAAATCAAGGAAAGGGAAATTGAAATGTTGAATTTAAAAGAACCTTTATCAAACTTGTGATTTGCTTTGGTTGCCTATATGGGTTTTATTTATTTATTTATTCATTCATTTGTGTGTGTGTGTGTGTGTGTTTGTGTGTGTGTGTGTGTGTGTGTGTGAGAGAGAGAGAGAGAGAGAGAGAGAGAGAGCTGTGTGTGTGGGGGGGGGGTGGGGGGAGGTACCCTTGGAGACTAGAAGACATTCATCTCCTGGAGCTGGAGTCAAGGGCAATTGTGACCTGTTTAGCATGGGTGCCCAGGATTGAACTTGAGTCTTCTGAAAGAGTAGCAAGCATTCCTAGCTGCTGAGTCATCTTTGCAGCTCCCCATTCATTCACTTTTATGATTGTGAGACACAGTCTGTTTAAGAACTGCACTCTCTCCTAACTATGCTTTGCTAATGGGAAAGACTTTCCACTGTACTGCTGTAGGTCAGACCCAGCTGCTTCCTATTCTGCCGACCCCACCTCTTTCCATCCATTCTCTCTCTATTCCTTTTCTCTTCACTTTCACTTAGGCACCCTTTCATCCTCCTACTCATCTTCTTAGCTGTCTCTTCAGCTATTCATCCTCCCTTCCATGCCTTTATCCGTCCTTTATCCTAAGCATTCTGCTTTTCTTCTTCTGTAGTAAGGGTTAATGGATTATTGATAAGCAGTGAGAGTGTATAAAACAGCCCAGGATATCAAACCAGCATTTAAATGTGTCACTTCAGGAAAGTTAGAGAGTGATTATGTCACTTATGATGAACCTAGCAGTCACCTAGTTAACTGAGCACACCACAGTTCAGAACCAGAAATAACAGCTGTAATAATCAAGATTTGTTTAATCAAACTTTCTGTTTACCCTTCATACTGGTGGTATAAATTATGAAAATGGTCATTTCAGTTTCTGAAAGTACATGAAATCCACCCTGCTTGTCCTCCTGAAAGCCTTTCATTATTAATTTTAGAGATTCTATCCACCACCACAGTGTCCGGGAAGCATGCTGATTTTCATTACTAAGTACATATACAGAAGTAATTCCTTCCATTTGTATTGTGCTTTATAGTTTCCCAGTCGCTTTTTAAAAAATCCACCATTCTTAGTTCTCAATTAATGGCTAAGCGTTGCATTTTGCATATGTTCCGCTGTGGTTCTTAGATGCAGGTAAGCCTTCCTCCCCAGGGACGCGCCCGGGTGCTGTTTTCATTAACTTCCCCTGGTGTTTGTTTGGATATTCAGATGATGATGAAGTGGATGCTGTTCTCATTATTCTTGCCTCAGGATGTGGTAGATCACCATCTGCAGATGCCGTGTAAGCGATCATCTTGGCACTGACCCATGTACCACCTTTGTAGTCACGGGTATTCCATCTGAGAGGTGCCATCTGGTTTTCACGCAAGTCAGGGGAAGAATGGGGGTCTGCGCCTCACTGCGGAGACACATGTACAGAGAAAACAAAAACCCTGAACATCATTTTCTCTCCCACTAGAGACAAAGCATCAGCTGTCGTGTTCTTTATATCAGGTTCCCTCCTGCCTTACACCTTCATTGATGAAGCTCTGTTTCACAAGACATCTTACAGAACCCTCTGTACTGCTGTGGAGCCTGGCTTGGAATGGGCATGAGGAAATAAGGCCGTGCTCCAACTGCGGAGCTAAAATCTCCTGTGATTTAGCCCACTGTAAACATCACAACTACTAGGTTTCCAGATGCAGAGCCTTTCTAAGTTACTGTCTTTATTTGCGGCAGATTTTATCCAGAAATCTTTACAAAATAGTGCAAAGAACTCTGCCACTATGCCGGAATCATATAAGTGCAAGTGTATGTTCCCTAAGTTCAAGGCATTCACTTGCAATCATAATTACCTAGTTCAGAAGGTGAAACATTGATATGATACTATAATTTTAGATAATTTATGGCTTGAAACCAGTGGTTCTCAACCTGTGGGTTACGGCCACTTCATAGGGGTTGCCTAAGGTCATCAGAAAACATGGATATTTGCATTACAATTCACAACGGAAACAAAATTATAGTTATGAAGTAGCAACAAAAATAACTTTCTGGTTGGGGGTCACCACAACATGAGGAGCTGTATTAAAGAAGCACAACATTAGAAAGGTTGAGAACCACTGTGTAAAACCATCCAAGACGCTTGGTTTTACAGTAAATAACAATACAGATAACCACAATTGGTCAAGATGCAGACTAAGAGACAGGAGAATGCTTAGCCCCAAATGGGATGTGTATCATATTCCCTCTGTTCTGCCAAGACTCAGAGATCATCTAGAAGGAGCAATGGGAAGACCGTAGGAGCCAGAAAAGGTGGCGGATGGTTATAGCAAAACTGTTTTCTGGAGATAACAGGCAGTTATACAGGAACTCAGTGATCATGACAGTGTGCACGATACTTGTGCAAGCTCAAGGCAGAAAAAATCC
>NW_021604576.1:19274625-19276406 GCF_004785775.1 Grammomys surdaster
TTGACCATACACTGTGATTGCTTTTCTGTGTTAATATACTTCACGACAGTCACCTTAATGGAAAGAAGCACAGAATTTCAGAAGACAACCTTTGATTTATTTATAGTCATATTATTATTTTTATACATTAAAACTTGTATTTTAATTTGTTTTATCCCCTTAAGTACCTCTTGTCCATTATTGGTGGGTTTTGCCGAAGAAAGAAGGGCTTTTCATCTGGAATTGGCAGTACTCCTGAAGGGAATGAATCTATATTCCAATTCCTTTGTATTGTATTCATATATTTCTGTATACTTTTTATCACTGAGTGATCATCATTTATTTTTATATAGTAAAATTTTGATTACTTACATCTTGATGACATAAAAATAAAATAGAGCTTAATTTGATGAGTGGCCTATTAAAGCCACAAGGACTAATAGATTAGTATTAAAACTTGATCTTAGTAAGTGGTTCAAAACCTTGACTATTTCTTATAAGCTCCTGGAAGGCTTCTAAAATTCTGTTCCTCAGGTATAACCATGACTCAGGAAGCTATCTCTGGTAAAGGTCAGGCTCTGACAAGTATTGCCAAAGTCACTAGGTAGTTACCATATATTCAGGGACAGCCAGTTCCACATTGAGCCATTTTCTTCTGAACTTTTACATATTCCACAGATGGATTGATCTGGATAGCAATTATCAGACAGAAAAAGGAGTCCATTAGAGATGCTGCTCCTGACACAAGGAAGTAGTTGGCTCTGAAATCCAGTGTCTAAAGTCTTGCCTGGCCAAAAACAAACAAACAAACAAACAAACAAACAAACAAACCAAGCTGTCCTTCTGATTCCATCAATGCTGACAATAGCAGTTGGCTCTGTGGTCATCAAGTCACTGAATGCTCACGTTAGCTCCATAAGGGCTGGCACTATGATCTTATCCAAGTACACACACACACACACACACACACACACACACACACAAGAAAAGCCCACACTTGGAATGCATCCTCTGGTTGGCTGTCCAATCAAGCTCAGCCTCTGAATGCTGCTACCTCCGAGAAAGTAATTAGTGTCTCTGGGCTTCAGCACATATAATGTGCACAAGAGAGCTACACATCTATAGGTAGGAGAGACTAGAGCACGGAATTTCAAGTCAAATGACTTAGAATTGCACATTCTTCAAAATGAAGCAGCAGTGGTCCTCAGTGAGAGGTGATTCACTGATGCTGCCATTCCCAGGAATTGTTGGTCAGTTTGAAGACACTTTGGTGGTGTTACACTGGGAAGGGAAGGGGTACAGTTAACATGCCATAAGTGGAGGCTAAGAAGGTAAATACATCCTGCAATGGACAAGACCACTTCTTGTAAAAAGTTACAGCATTCAGCTTTCATGTCAGTGGTAGTGAAGCCAATATGTCCCATAGTGAATGTTGGTCATTTGGCAATTAAGACATAGAGAAAATAATAGAGAAACTGAACAATTAACTAAGGCATAAGGTGGATCTGAAGACTTTAATCCAAACTGGAAAAAGCAGAGTTGTCTTTATTATGCTATAAGGAGATAGCCCATGGGTGTAAAACGTCAGCTGTACTTTGTAAAGGGTGGGTACTTCTTAATTTTTGCCCCAAGACTTTAAGATTAGGTAAAGGACTATGTATTGTGGACTAAGTACAGTCTCTCTCTGTGTGTGTGTGTGTGTGTGTGTGTGTGTGTGTGTAAGAGAGAGAGAGAGAGAAAGCCAGACAGAAAGAGGAGAGAGAGAGAGAGAGAGAGAGAGAGAGAGAGAGAGAGAGAGAGAG
>NW_021604576.1:19276416-19294834 GCF_004785775.1 Grammomys surdaster
GAGAGAGAGAGAGAGAGAGAGAGAGAGAGAGAGAGAGAGAGAGAGAGAGATATTCTGGTGCTCTTAGGAAGAAAACAGGAAATGACAGTGATGTTAAAGACTGGGACAAACACCTTTAGAAGCTTTGGGATTACTAGAAACACATGGATGGATGTCCACCTTTGAAATCTGAATGAGAGGCAGCCATATACCATTCCTCCGAACCTGGAGCACATGACACAAGTTTCCCGGCTATTTTCTCTAGCCAAGCTGTCCATGTAATTTTAACAACAGCGCACATTTCAATTTCTAGGCTACTTCCCGTGGTCTTCAGTAATAGTGAAGAGACAAGAGCTGTAATGAACAGGTAACATATTGCCATGGACTTTCCACAGCTCAGACAATTTAAAAGCCAGTGAAATGAAGAAAAGGTACACCGAAGCATGCTTTTTTTTGATCTGGAGGAATGGAAGCTGCATAACACCTAGCCTGAAGACTGCGAAAAGACAGCACTAAGTGACAGACTTCATTTGCAAGTTTATGATCACCTCTAGGTGCTCTTTACAGACCTCAAGAAAGGCTTCTTAAATTACCCGCTACAGGTTTCTTGGAGGAGCTCTGGGGCTGGGACACAGCCAGATGGCTGGCCTGTCCTTGCCTCACGTCCCTTTTGTATCTGCCTCACTCAGAAAAGCTCACTGTCCATTAGGCAGCTCTTAATTCACATCTAATTCTTCACCTGCCTTTTTGTGTGCTGAGAGCGATGCTCTCCCCAGGCCAATCTTTCAGCCACATCAGCTATGTAAATCAGCACATCTTCTTGGATTGATTTTCTTTGTGAGCCAGGAGCCATTTGTGGTATTTCTGCCTGCGAGTGTAATTTGAGCCGTTTCATTGTTGAGCTTTGCAGTGGCTGTTTTAATTTCCATACAGTAGGTACTCTTTCTCTTCTGCACCCTTGTATCTGAGTCTTTCTAAGGAGAATTGATTCTGCATTTGGTAATAGCCTCACTTACAGAACACCCTGGTGCGTTCAGATGTGGGACGCATCTGCATGAAATGTGTGTGCAGCATGACAGTTCTCAGCTTTTCCGAAAGAGACACAATGCTCTAACACTGGAACAGAATTACCTGTCCGGTAAGGAAAAAAAAAAAAAAAGAGAGAGAGAAGACAGTGATCATTGCCTTTCCTAATGAAAACATAAAAATTAAAGCACAACAATGATAGCACATTACAAATTATGCATGTCCCCCAAATGGAAAAAAATCCACATATGAAGTAAAAATGGCAGATTGCATAAGATTTTATTCCTTTTTAACATATTGAAAATTGTATATTGGTTAAAGAGTTTTTTTAATAGAAATGTAAATACATTTTAAAAATAGTCTGAAAATCCCAAATAAAAAATAATTAAAACACTATAGTTTCTTAGACCTCTGCAATAGCCTGTTTTCCTGACCCAGGAATCACACATTGGGAAATATCACACAAGAATAGGTTTTTCGACATTGGTCTACAAATTTTTATTTGCTTAATAATACTTCAAAAGTGAATGCCTTACAAATTTAAATTACTATGTTTATAGTATACTTAATAAATTAGTTTATACCTTGAGCATCTTTCAGCATACCAACTTATCCCATGTTTGAAAACTGTAAGATTAGAAGTGCCATTTGTTGAAAAATAAACTTATCAAGTATTAAAACTAATTATAAATTTTTAATAGATTTACTCAATTATTAAAAGTAATCTAACCTTTGAAGTATTTCCTAAAATCAATGGAATGTCCAAGATGAGATATTTAAAATAAAAATAATGTTGGTTGTGAGCAGAGATGTTAAGACTCTACATATAATGACGGATATTAAGTTGAAAACAGAAATTCTTGTCTTTAAGTAATAGTTACATAATCGCATACTGAAATTGCCAAATATGCAAGAATAAAAACTATATTTTTTAATCTAAAGTATGAGAAGGAAAAGTGGTAAAAATTTAAAAATCTAGCCTAAAATTGTAAGAAAAATACAATAAAAGATTAGTTATGATAAACAATAGAAAAAGGTTACATATTTCTCGTAACACTACAAACAAGACTTTTTAAATTTTATTTTTATTATTTTAAATAAGTGTGTGTGTGTGTGTGTGTATGAGCCTGTGTTTGTGTCTGTGTGTGTACCTAAGTACAGGTGGCCCGAGCAGTCAGAGGGGTTGGAATTACAGATGCCTGTGAGTGATCTGTCCTGGCTGTTAGGAGCTGAACTTGTGATCTCTCAGATGGCAGTGTGTTCTCTAAGCCATCTCTCTGTTACTATTACTCCATGTTTGCACGAGCACTGCATGAACACTCAACTGCATGAACAATTGAGAATTGACTCAATCACACCAAAGATTTCAAGGAGAAAGCTTTTTAAACCAGTCTGACAGCTGAGAAATGAGATTTTATTATGCTTTATTATTTATATTTTTTTGATCCTTAATGAGGATAGTTACCTTTTCCTATAGTGCCCTGGTGTTTTGTGTTCCCCTTCTATAAGGAATTTTGCCCATTTTACTATCTTTAAAGCTTCAGTTTTCTATGCATTCATGGAAGCTCTTCATATGTTTGAATGCTAGTCCTTTGTTATACGCACTGATTCAGAGGTAAGGTGTATTGGCAAGTATTGCAATACTTGTTTGGTAAGCATCCAGAACTGCCTGAGACATGAAGAAAAACCTGGAATTGAATCTTTATACTGTGCCTCGTTCAGAAAACGTCCGTCAACGACAGTGGATTAACATCCTAAAGACCTGCCTCCCATGTCATCTGTAGAAAATAGCTTCTATAGGGAAGGGAAATGAAGGGAGCCAACGATTTCAAAGCTTGGCCTTGCCCTCTTGGTCTGGAAGTGCATCTCATCCCTAAGGTCTATGGCACTGGGACTTCCATACTTCACTGCCTTCTTATAAGCAGGAGTGATAGTGTTTCCACACATCAAAGCCATGAGCCTGAAAACTTTCTCCTACATTTTCTCCTAAAGGTTTAAAAGTTCTGTCTTTTACACTGACGTCCCTGATCATTCGTGATGGACTATGTACTGTGAGGGAGAGATGTATTTTCATCTTTTTCTGTTAATTGAGGAAGTTTTTCCAGCTCTCTTCTCCAGGGTGTCCAGCATAAATGATATCCTCATCTCTCTTCCTCAGACAAGCCTTTCTCCACAGTGCTCAGACACTCTCTGTTCATGTTCTCTGTCATCAATGTTGCCTTTACTGTCTGTCCATTGATTTATTTCCATTTCATCTGCTTCTCTTCTAGTGTACTTTTTAAAAAAATCACATGTGAGATTTCATATTTTATAGAAATTAGCTCCTGGTCAGTAGGTATATCTTTGTGTCATGCAGTTTACAAAAGGATGTAATATCTAGGCTTTTGATTCATGGATTGATTCATTTCTTTCTGAGGTTCAGTGGTATTTTTAGTCCTCTTCTCTCTCCCTAGCAGTGTTTGGAAGGGATTTAGTCTCCACAAAGTTGTGGCTGGATCATAATCACATTCAAGATTTGAAGACCAGATCTGATACATACCCCAAAGAGCCCTGCTGTTCTGAGTGGTGGGCATGATCCAAACGGGGCTGGTATTTGCATCCTTATACAGTGGATCACCCAAAGTGTCACTGCCGGAAGGATGGCAGGCTCAGCAGTAATTGCCAGGCTCTGTTGAGTAGATGCTGAGGTTTGCTCATGCTGAAGTCGTGCTCAAACTTTCATCCCAACTGAGCAGATGTTGACATCATGCTTTCTTCCTGAAATGGCTAGTATGTCCTATCTTAGTCAATTTACCCCCTACTTACAGGTCAGAACATGCAAGGCTCTCAAAGACTCATCTTCTGAGCTATGACAGGTGCTTGAATTGTTCATAGCAAAAGCAGGCATCCAGGATTAGGGAGATCTAGCCAAAAGCTTCAGAAGCCTTAGGAGTTAGACTAGAGACTAACAGCCAGTTGTATCTAAGAGTAGGCAGCAGGTGTTCAGGGCAATATGTCATGAATGGAAATCTCCTTCCTAGAGAATATGAGAACTAAGTCCCAAAGCTCACTATGGCTGCTCAACAACACCTTGCCCTCAAATGAAAGGGCAGTCCTGTCTTCTAGGTCACATATTTTCTACATATAGGTTGTCTACATGAGATTCACAGTTGTGAAGTGTTTAGCTTTGTTTTCTAAAAGGCAAAGAACACAAGCCTTGGGCAGCTTCCTTAGTTCAACTGTGCAGGAAATGACTACAGTGACCCAAGTCTTTCTAATCTCACCATCTGCACTTGAGTGCTGACCCAGAATCTATGCTGTTGATATTCTTTCCTCATGTATTTATCAACATTTAAGGACGTCCCCTCTGCACTCAACACTGTGCTAAAGGAAGATAAACCATGCTCTGGGAAATTGGAACAAATAGTGTTTCCCACACTAGCCACATACACACTGTACAGGTCTTTGAAGGAACAAAGGCATTTTTATGTGACACGCACTCTGGCAGAGCCGCCTGAACACATGTGGAGTAGAAACAATTTCTTGGTGCTGTGGGATACTATTCATAAAAGGTTGTTTGATTAACTTTATAAGGCCCAGTGCTTTACCCAAAAGGGTGCCCCAGTCACAGATGTGCTTTGGAAGTGCTAAAGTGAACAGATGAACCAGAGAATCAGACACTCATCTACTGCAAACATCACAGAGAAACCCACCTCTCTGCAAAGCGCTCAAAAGCATCGAGAAGTCTAGCTAGCAATGCTGTGCATACGGTTATGCTGCAGCTTTGGAGAAGTACTTTCTCTGCACTGTATGCATGTTGGCCCCACCTTCCTGTATTTTCTTGTCTTTAATCATTTTAGGAAAAATGTATTCTTTCATTTGAAGAACCTAACGTTCTAGCGATGAGATGCTCCTGCTCTTCTAAGACAAAGTTCTTGTCCATTTGAACATGACCAGTTTGAGATGCATGGCATTTGATATTCAGCTTGGAATTAATAAGTGTTGGGGCACAGCGTCCATGACTGAACATTTCCATAATGGATATTATGTCCTTTGGCTCAGCAATCATCTATAAATTAATATTAAACAATAATTTCCAGGCTGCTGAACACATGGTGAATGTTCATCCTTCATATTCTGGCTTAATATCCTTCTAGCTTTTTTCTACCCTTGAGATTCAGTAATGTGCCTCATGGGACAATAAAACAACCCAGGAATTGACACAGTGTGTTGAAGAGATAGATATTCACTGAGTAATTGCATAGCTCACGTAGACTGCCAGAACCAGAATCTTGCCTCGTTACTATGGCTTCTTTCAAATTCCTGAAACAGTATTTCTAAGCCCTTCTCTGCTCTGTTCTTATCACTATTCTCATCAGATGTTGACATTCTTGAAAAGCTAATAACTAATTTTAATGGTAAAGTGATTACAAGTTTGTAAAATAACTTGCTGTTGGAGTACATTGTCACAAGTGGAAAAAGAGCTCACCAGCTAGCCAATATTTATAATGGCTTCAAAGTGAAGGTTACTGCACCAGCCAGAGCAGAGCATGGTAGCGTCTCCATGCTATCAGGCAGTTAGTGATATAATTCTTCCAGAACTGTCCTACCCAGTTCTCTTTTTCTTTCTATCACCACTGTGGGCTTAGAGCTAAATAAAGACAGAGACTATTTAGAGGAAGAAGAGATGACTAAAATCATTAAAGGGGAGAAATGTGTGCTGCAGATAAACCTTCCCTGATAAATTTTCTAGGACATATGTTAGTATTCCTTAATGTGATTCATTTTTGTAAACACAAAATAGTTGGAATTATCCTACAGATTAATTGAATTTTAGAAAGACAATTGTACAATTTTATAATGAAAATGCCTGTGAGTGATTCTATTAGTCCAAGGCAACAGACGTCGAGGTAACAGATACAATGAGAAGGTCACCATTCCTTTGTCAAATAATCTTTAATCTAACTTGAGGTTTAGAAGAAATATTTAGAGCAAGTTATTTGGTTTAATGCCTTTAGTCTCAGTAGTTGGGAAGCTGCAACAGACGGATTCCTGAGGATTCCAGGTCAGCCTGGGCTATGTCATGAGTCTATAGTGCAGAAAACAAGGGTGCTTGTTACCCTTGGGATAGAGGTGGCAGGCCCAGCAGTAGATACCAAGCTTCAGTGAGTGTGCCCAGATGCTGTAGCACAGTGAGTGGATGCTGAGGTTTGCTCATGGCAGTTCAGACTTCCATCCCAAACTGAGTAGATGGTGACATCATGTCTTCTTCCGGAAATGGTTAGAATCTTCTGACATGGTCAATTTACTTGCTATAAACAGGGCAGAACATGTCAGGATCCCAGAGACTCTTCAGAGTGAAGACAGGTGCTGGAATTGCTCATACCAAGGGCAGGCATCCAGTCCATCTCCCCAACTCCTTGCCCTCAGATGAAACATCCCATGGCTGTCCTTTCTTTTACATCACACATTTTCTACACATAGGTTGCCCAGGTGAGATTCATAGTTGCTCAGTGTTTTCTTCCTAAAAGGCAAAGAACACAAGCCTTGAGTCAACTTACTTAGTTCCTCTGAGCAGGAGACGGTTGCAATGACCCAACTGTTTGTAGTACCACCATCTGCACTTCAGTGCTAACCCAGAGTCTATGTTAGCTGAAAGAGTGTACCCAGTCTTTCCTTATGTACTTATCAACATTTAAGTACAGCTACTCCATACTAAAAACTGTGCTAGCCTCTTGGTTTGGGGAGTTTTGTTTGTTTGTTTGGTTGGTTGGTTTTGGTTTGTGAACTGGGTTCAAACTGTAATATTTTTTAAATGTGTTATCCAGCCTGTTGCTCTTTGCTACTAATATGTTGTATTATAATATATATATATATATATATATATATATATATAACATATTATATATTACCTATATATTATATGTATATATTTTGCTAAAAGCAGGCAGTAACCATACCATGCTGCCATGAACTTCTCTCTATCTCTCTCTCTTGGGTAACTAGTCTACCACTTTTAAACTTAAGCTCTCACAGAGTCTCCTGGCAGCAGCACTGTGTTTTCTCAGATGCTGCTGAGCGTCCACCACGCAGGCTGGCGTGCTGTAACATCTGTGCCGTTGGCTGGCAACCTCCACAGAGATTATATTCATGGTTTGTGCACTTTTCTCTATGTGGCTACATGTCAGTAAAAAAGTTTGCACCACCCAAAGAAGTCCATGTTCAGGCAAGAAAGTCAAGGATTTGTGCATTGCTCTTCCTTTGAAGGAATTAACCATGTTTTCAGGAATACTAGTCTAGTGGACAAATTTGAGAGTGTACTTTCTAACCACTCCATACTT
This sequence comes from Grammomys surdaster, assembly GCF_004785775.1. NCBI lineage: Eukaryota > Metazoa > Chordata > Mammalia > Rodentia > Muridae > Grammomys > Grammomys surdaster. Next base: position 19,283,742 of record NW_021604576.1, read on the forward strand.
TTATGTTAAAAGGTTTATTTAAATCATTCTGCTTATCTAAGAGATCAATGAATTTAATACTTCTGAGTTTCAAGGTTATTGTCTAATATCACTGGTTGAATATATGGTAATACTGATCCACAGCAATGGCTGCCAAATATGATTACAATACAAGAAATTATTCATAATGGAAACTAACACTGAATATGCACTGGGTGAATTTATATAAGAGATTTAAGAACCAACTTGCCAAAAGGTATTTTGATTTTTTTTTTTTTTTTTTTTTAAAGATTTATTTATTTATTTTAAGTATATGAGTACACTGTAGCTGTCTTCAGACACACCAGAAGAGGGCATCCAATCTCATTATGGGTGGTTGTGAGCCACCATGTGGTTGCTGGGATTTGAACTCAGGACCTCTGGAAGAGCAGTCAGTGCTCTTAACCGCTGAGCCATCTCTCCAGCCCGGTATTTTGATTTTTAACAAATGCCATACCCAACTGAGAATAAGGCATTATACATTTTTGACATTTTCTGAATTATTACTTTGTGTACTATTTTATGTGTTGGGCATTATATCAAGATAGGATTTAAATGTCAGCAAAACAACTGATATCTGCTATTAAGATAAAAATGGTTTTTTATATGCTTCGAACCCTTTTCTGAACATCTTCACCAAGTATAGTCAGTGTTCTCTGCCTTCTTCACTGTCTGGAAAGCAGTTATCTGATCATAAGCATAGGAAGGGCTCTACACAACACAGACAGCCATCATTATCTTTGTCTCACAGTGAATAAGCCTGATTAAACTAACATAAAGATCTGACAACATATATCTATCATGATATACACTGATCATGGTATGCATCATAGACAGTCTTGTATGTATCATAAAACAATGACAATAACCTAACAGGTATTTAATGTGTATTACTAGAGATCCAAACCACTTTAAGTGTCAAATATTTTAAATATTGGATAATGTTGTAAATTTTGTGATAGCTTTCTGTTTCTAAAATTAAGATTTGAAGCATCAGCTCAAGCATTCTACCCAAAAGAGACTCAGAATTAACTTTTGCACTAGTAACATGCAAAGGCCTGTAACCTACCTGTTTAAAGTTCAACATTTCTTTTTTAGTTTCAGGTTGTTTTGCTTTTTTAAAATTTTTCTGTATTTCAGGAAGAAGGAGGAGGAAGCATGCAAAAGCAATGGTTATTATATAGAACAAAAATCATGTACTACATACCAAAGCACTCATTCATATATACATTCATATATATGTTTTAAAAGGCCATGTCAATCATAATTTTCAGTACATAATGTTAGGTACTAGCCTCAGGTCATGAGGAATTGAGCCAGGCTGTACCAGTCAGTAATCCCTAGCCATTAATGACTCAGCCTAAGCCTGACAGGTCAGCTTCACCTGCAGAAACAATATGACTGTGTATCAAAACCACCCAGGTGCTTCCAGTCAAACCACAAAACATGGATGTAACATCCTGTAGCTGCCCATTTCAGTGTATGTGCCTGTTTCCTAGCCACTTTAAGCATGCTCAACATTTGTTTCACAGAAAGGCTGAGGCCTCTTGCTGTTCCAGTAAGGCAGTCTCGTGGTCAGAAGATCCTTTGGTTCTGGTGACTTTATTTGTGCTCTGGGTAAACCCAGTTTGACGTTAATCCTTTGGCTCTCCTCCAAGTCTTCCTCATCCATCTTCCTCTGACCCCTCCTCTAACCTCTTCCTCCCAGACTTTCTGATCTCCAGGCTAAGAGAGGTCTTGCCCCTTTTGATGCTGACAGTCACATCCAAGTTCTGCAGGACAAGGTGACTCAGCAGACTCTGACTTAGAGGTGTCAGGACCGGACCCCAGAAGCTCCAGGAGCCTCACTCCTCCAGATCACAAAGTCTTAGAGGTCCCAGGAACCTCCCAAGTTTCTATGAGTGTATGGCTCCCCCAAGCCTTAGGAACCTGGGAACTGTCACCTCTCAATTTTCATTTTCTTCTTTCTCAAAACCTGGGATACACCTCAAGTGGGTTTGGGCAGAAATTTCATTTTGGGGGGGCCTGTTTCAATCCTCTGATAGAGTGAGAGACACAAGTGTCTATTTAGAATATCTTCATTTCTTCTTGGCTAACTATATTTTGAGGGACATGCAGAGGAAAAGGAAAATCACAAAAGGAAACAGTCACAAACTATAAACATAATAAACTGTATAGTTCCTAAAAATCAGCCCAGTCATTAATTTAAATTGTTCTAAATTATCTTGCTTTTAAGGAGGCTTTTATTTTCAATTAAATATATAACTATTTGTAATTACATTTATAACTAAATTTAATTGCCAGAGATACAAGGCATATTTGTGTAGTGTGACTTCAATCAATTTTTCAATTGTTTTCTCACAAAGGTTTATGAAATAAAGCAAGAGGCCTTTGGAGTTTCATATATAGATCTTGGTTTTTGTGAACTGGTAAGATAAGGAAATATGCTTATTTGAATAATTTTCAAATTATTAAAATAATGTGTGAGGGTTTTTTCTTCTGAAAACCGAAGAGTTTCTGGTGCAACACATATATAGGCAGAGCCATTAAGCCATACTTCATCTTCTCTGTGTAAGATTATGATGAAATATTCCCTGCTGCTAAAAAATCAGAGTGTGCACTGAACAGCTAAGCTCTCTCCATCAGTGCATTAAAGACTCTTCTGTTACAATGCAAATGCAATAGCTTGCAGTGCTTTAAAAAACAGTGAGCAAAGAGTGGGGGACTTTACTACCTTGTCATTCCTGTGGCCTCCCACAGGAGCATTGAAAGATGGGAACTAAACTCCCCAGAGTGGCCCAGAGCCACTTCCTGCAGAGGGAGCAGGCACCCAGCCCTACATTCCAGCAGCACTTCAGAATGGAGAGCTGAAAGGATTTGCGGCACCATGAGGAGAGCAACAATACCAACCAACCACAGCTCCCAGGGTCTAAACCACCAGCCTGGGAGGACTTAGGGGGGGATCCAGCACTTCAGTTGAATATGTAAGAGTGGAGGGCCCTGCTGGGCATAGGTGGAAGAAGAAAACCTTGACTGCATGAAGGCTGGATGCCCCAGGGGGTGGGAATTTTGAGGGTGGGGAGGTGGGAGTGGGGGGGTAGATAGAGGTTACATCCACAGAGAAGAAGGAGGAAGGGTGAGGGGATTGGGGGTTCCTGGGTGGGTGGGGGATGGGGTAAGGGGACAACATAGGAAATGTAAATAAAACATCCAATTTAAAAAAAAAAAAAAAGAATGGGCAGTTGGAGAAGCAAGAGCTGGAGCACTGCTTTGGAAGGTCATGGTAGGGAGAAAAATAGACAGCAGGTGACCAGGCCCAGTTTGACTAGGAGTTTGTTTGGAGGTTAGACTGATCAGTTTGGAGCTAGGATCAGTTTGGAGGAGGATTTTCTTCTTCCAGAAGCAGGAAGTGTGTCAAAGGAAAAAAAATGACCCTTGGACTGAGAAGTAGAAATGGAAGGAAATAAATGTCTACTGGACTGCTTCTCTGTCTCTGTGTGAGTGTGTATCTGTCTCTGTGTCTTTCTCTCTTCATCTGGTAGACAACCAAGAGCCATGACAATATCCTATATTGCTTTGGGGCTCTCCAACATATCTCTAAACAACAACTTTAGGAGAAATATCTTATACTTGACACTGTTTTTTTTTTTTTGTTTCTTTGTTTATTTTTTAAATTTGAAACCTATGGTTCTTGAGAGAAGCATAATGTTCTATTGTAGGGTATTTCTAAATATCGACATTTGTGTTTGTGTATGTGTGTGTGCACTCATACACACACAGAGACAGACAGACAGACAGACAGACACACACACACACACACAGAAAGTTTAAAAATAATGTGCTTCCACGTTTCTTCTTCAAACATCTTTAGTTACTACTATTGCCACTACTTTCACTATTGTCCTACCCTCCCACCTCTCTCCCCATTTACCCAAAATCTGTTCCACAGTAGAAATAATTTCTGTTTTACACATCATTCAATTACTTAGGGACCCCGGTTGGTAGATGTTCTAACATTTTCAACACGTGAATTCTTAGTCATGGGATCAACATCTCTCTAACAGATGGAGAAGGAAACAGTAGCAGATCATATTGGAGTATCTATGAATCATTCCTTGTTCCTTCTCAGCACATTCCATTGGCTCAAATTTCGCTGAATAACCTTAAAGAAGGGTTTAGCAAGACAGCCAAGCCATGGACAGTCTTTCATTTGTCCCTCTTGCCTTCTTTCTCCCTCTAGTTATTTTTCCTCTTCTTTGTCGTCCCTCAGTCTCAATTTCTGTCATTGCCTTCACTCACCAGCTTTCCAATGGTCTTATGAGCATTTAGGATCATGAAGATAAAATTGGGGAGCAGTGGGGTGGGCCAGGAGGAAAGGTTTCCCTACTAGACTGCTTGTTAAAGAGAAAAATAAGCAGTTCTTCCACAGTCTACATTCTATATCTGTGCCCACTTGGCGTAGTGATGAATGCTTTCCTTTTGATCCCCCATAGATGGAACCTGCTATATTCTTTTGCTATTTACCACCCAACATGTCAGCCTTCTTGTACATATTATAGATTATCAAGTCCTTTTGCATTAGTGTAACCCTTAGTCGAGTTTTTAAATAAGGGAACACAAAGTGCACATTAGTTAATAAAGGGTAATTCACTTGCTTATGGATAAACATTTAAAATATAATGGATAAACACAAATAAATAATAGAGAAACATAGATTATGCATAGATAAACATAGAATAGATAAAATATTTTTGATTGTATATTTTTAAAAATAAATTTAGTCTCCAGATTTTCTTGGCAGTAGTATTTAGAAACAGTGAAGAAATAAGAGTCAAATAATATTACAAAGTATTTTGTGTGTGTATATGTTTGTGCACATACACATAAGCAGACACACATAAACAATCAACAATGCATGAAGGAATATAAGCTTTGGCATATATATATATATATATATATATATATATATATATATATATAAAATTTCAATATATAACTATTCTTAGTTTCAGTAATTAAAGAATATACCATGTAAGCATGAAGGATGGAGTTTGGATGTCCAGAATCCACATAATTCCAGGAAGTAGTGTTGGGCCATCTGTAAGTCCAGATCTGGGAAGGAAGAGACAGGGAATCCCTGGTACAAGGTCAATAGCCATACTAGTTACATCACTAAGCTTGTATTCAAGCAACAAATCATGTCTCAGTAAATAAATGACCAAGGAAGACTCAAAACTTCAACCTTGGATATGCACACAAAATTCGCATGTGCATTGGCACCTGCATCTGTATCTACACATATGCAAACATGTATACTACACAGGTTTATTTTAAGCAATTCATGGGAGCAAAGAGTTTACTTTGACACAGAGTTTGAGGGCCCAGTCCACTCTATAGCCCAGAACAAGGAAACAGTGGCTATTCATACTCAGCCAACTTTAAGCTTTTTATGAAGTCCAGGCTCCAAGCCAAAAGAATGGTGCCACTCACCATGATGGAGAGTCTTCCAACCTCAGTTAACCTAACCAAGATTATTCTGAACAAGCAAGCCCAGAAATTAATCTAGTCTAAAGAATCCCTCAGAGGTATCTCCAGAGGCTGTCTTTTATGTAATTCAAGAGCCTTTCAAACAGATGATCAATAATAACCTTCACATATATAAATGACTAAAAAAAAAAACAAAAAAAAAAACTAGGAACAATTTCCTGGCTATTCTCAGGATGTATTCTTAGGATGTTTATGACCTCGTTTTAATCTGTTGAGATTTGGGGGATATTGGGTCAGTGACATTATGAAACAGCACCTGGTCTCAGACCCTGAAAAACAGAATATGCAAATCACCAGTCTATACAATGCTTAAATCAGGAAAATAGCTCCATTTAGTTTTCAAGTGAATGCACAGACTAAATCATAGTCTCTACTGAATACTTTTGATGGTATCCTTTAAGATCTCTAATTAAGGCTAAGCTGTGTGCAAGTACTTTCTACCTCAATTTGATGCTCACTGTGGCATGGAAGTTGAATAGGGTGTCTCTTGAGATCAACACGACATAATTTTCAGACATAGAATTTTAAAGTAAAAAGGGCAATCACTACGATCATAAAACAACTATAATCACTTCCTTTAAATGCAAGAAGTGTAGAGTACATCATTTTATTACTTCATGCTGCAAAGATATCAATCAATGGTTGTTTAGTTCAGGAAATCAAGCAGAGAATAAGAATTTTTAAATTGAAGTGATTCAACTAGAAGAGTTAGAGCTATATATGATTTTATTGTCCACTCAGAAGATATTTTACACACACACACACACACACACACACACACACAATTGTCTGCTAAATTCTTTCAATTTGAGTTAACTAAATGTCTGAAATATCCTGTGGTTAGATGATAAAATTTGAGATGTTTTACAAGAACATTTAGGGAAATACTAAATAGGAAGAAAATTAACATGGTTTCCTTGAAAAGCTTTTAGCTGCGCAGTTTTTGGCATTTAGCCTTTGTATGCCCTTTATAGAACAAGACAAGAAAGATCAAACCTTAATGTTATTCTACAGGTTTCTTGTTTACTGGTATTGGACCAAGGCAATTTTAGACCCTCAAACATACATGAAGACAAATAGAATTGAAGTGTTGAAAGTAGAATTTACAAAATGGACTCATAGACAAAATGTCAACCCCAGAAGTTCATCATCAGATATGCACACAGGAAATACCACATTACTTACATGCAGATCCCTTTACAAACATACTCATATGTCTATCTAGAACACACATAAATACATACATCACAGACACACAAAACATCACTTACTAATACACTTGTAGAAGTTGTATGACCATCTCTTGCATGTATCAGATATACACATAAAACCACAAACACATTTCTATACACAAAAAATGTGTTATCTAAGAAGTGGAAAGTGTTCACAAAAGCATTCACTATCTCATTACCTTTCCTCTATCCTTTTAATACCAAAAAGTCTGTGATAAAAACTTAATTATGATGACTAAGGACATTGGCGATTTCTTTAAAACAACTCTGAGATTCCACCTTACACCCATCAGAATGGTTAAGATAAGAAAAACCTTAAGTGACAGCACATGCTGGTGAGGATATGGAGCAAGGGGAACACTTTTATGTTTTTGGTGGGAGTGCAAACTTGTACAACCACTCTAGAAATCAATTTGATGGTTTCTCAGAATCCTGGGAATAGTTTTACCTTAAGACCCAGCTATATCACTCCTGGGCATATACCCAAAAGATGCTCCACTATCCCACAAGGACACTTGCTCAACTATGTTCATAGCAGCTTTACTCATAATAGCCAGAAACTAGAAACAACACAGATACCCCTCAACTGAAGAAAGGATAAAGGAAATGTAGTTCACTTACACAATGGAATAGTACTCACCTATTAAAAACAAGGACACCATGAATTTTGCAGACAAATGGATAGAACTAGAAAATACCATCCTGAGTGAGGTAATCCAGACCCAAAAGGACATGCATGGTATGCACTCACTAATAAGTGGATATTAGCCATAAAGTAGAAGATAATCATGCTACAATCCATAATCCCAAATAACAAGGAGGGCCTAAGTTAATCTGGTTGAATCTTTCTCAGAAGGAGAAATAAAATAGATATTGGAGGTGGATGGAGGAAGGGAACTGGATGGGAGATGGAGTGGGAAGGGGAGACAGGCAGGGGGCTATCAGGAGAGCAGGGGAGAAAGAATAGAAATCGGCAGTGTGCAGAGGGGGCATCTCTAGGATGTGGATGTATCAGAGATCTGAGACAGGGGATGACTATGCGAGTGACTCTAGCTGAAACTCCTAGCAGTGGTGGATACAGATCCTGAAGGACTTCCTGTGGAAGGATAAGGACAGCAACCTACCCCCAAAACTTTTGACCTAAAGTATGTTCTGCCTGCAAGATGTGCAGGGACAAAGATAGAGCAGAGATGGAGGGAATGACCGACCAATGACTGGCCCAAATTGAGACCCATTCCATGGACAAGAACCAATCTCTGACATTATTAATGATACTCTGTTATGCTTGTAGACAGGATTCTAGCATAACTGAGAGAGTCCTCTGAGAGACTCTACCCAACAGCTGACTGAAACAGATACAGAGACCCACAGCTAAACATTAGATAAAGTTCAGGGAGTCTTGTGGAAGAGTTGGGGGAAGGATTGAGGGATCCAAACAGGACAGGGACCTTACAGGAAGACCAACAGAGTCAATTAATCTGGACCCTTGAGGGCTTCAAGAGGCTGAACTACCAACCAAAGAGCAAGCATGGGCTGGACCTAGGCTCCCCCTGGTACATATGTAGCAGAGGTGCAACTTGGTCTTCATGCACATTCTCCAATGACTGGAGTGGGGGATGCTACTGGATTTGTTGCCTGCCTGTGGATCATGTTCCCCTAACTGGACTGTCTTGTCTGGCCTCAGTGAGAGAGGATGTGCCTAGTCCTGCAATGACCGATATGCTGGGGGGTGTTGTTGTTGTTGGTGGTGGTGGTGCCTGTTAGGATACCCAGGGTGGAGGTTCTCCCTTATCAGAGGGGAATGGGAGAAGGGATGGGAGAGGAGGTTCAAGGGGCAGAACTTGGAGGAGAGGAAGTACTGATAGTGGAATGCAAAGTGAATAAATGATAACTACATTAAAAAGAAATACATTTTGATTCTTAGATTTTAAAATTCCTTCTAAATGTGCAGGCCATAGTAATAGAGAGGCATTAGATTTATACAGCATCATTTATCCAACACAAACATGAACTATTATCTTATTTTTATCTCTGCCATTCTGCTCATTCATTGGCATAGGCTATCTCTTATATCTCCAGATTGATTAAGAATTCATATAAGCTTCTACATAACCTCACAGTGGTAAACTGAGGTAGATGTGAGACAAATGACCCAATAGACAATCAGTCAAAATTCCTTGTCAAAGGATTAGATGTCAAAGGAATAGAAAAAAAAGAGTGTTACATTTCTACAGTCAGCCAAATGACATTATCCCATGACTCTTTATGTATGTGGGTTGATGGGTGATGTTCTGTGCTCTGAACTATTTGAATGCTTAGTCTTTAACTTTTTATGTGTTATAGGAGAGCTGAAGTTCCCAGGAGGATAATTGCACATAGGGGTGTCACTAGTTATAGAAATAATAAGTTCTCTAGTCTATCAAAGCAATCAATAAATGAAAAAAATAGAGATTACAGTGTTGAAAACATTGATAGGTCAATAAAAACTTCTAAACTGCTCTGCCCAGTGCTAGGCTTATACTGACACTTAAGATCATTTGCTACATAAATTATATCTACAAAATTAGGTGACACTGAAGAAATCTGAACATTTGTTTCAATAATCTTGGTTTCAATAATCTTGCTACCAACATATCTCAACAGTGTAAGAATTTTTCCTATAATAATCTTCTTTTTCACTCCCTCTTTGATTTCTACATCAATACCTCTGTTACAGTTTTTCCTTTATATTGGCTAGTTGATTTATCTTATCTTTAATCCAGGGACACACACACACACACACACGCACACACACACACACACACACAGAGAGAGAGAGAGAGAGAGAGAGAGAGAGAGAGAGAGACAGAGAGACAGAGAGACAGAGAGACAGAGAGAGAGACCACTTCAGTTAAGTGATTATTCTAAAAGTTACAAATCCCAGTTCTATATGTGAACTATACCAATGCCACACAAAGACATATCATACACATATCTTTCTATATGTAAACAATGACACAGGCATGATTAGTATTCAGGAAAGTATGCCATCTAGGAGCAATAGTGACACAAATCCCTTGGCAGTAACCAACACCTTTCTAATTGGACTTAAGGCCTGCTCAATAAGATGAAAATCATTCCCAGTACTGAAGACCTAGACAACTACCCAGGGATAGTGAAGTCATGGATCTTGGGGAAGAATCTACAACCTCCACTTTATTAAACTGATATAATTCCTACTACAAACTCTACACATTTGTCCTCACTGCTTATCAAGAAAACTTCCCTTTCATACAGACTGAGATCATTACAGAAAGCAACCAATCAGAATGTAAAATTGTAGAGCCTATTCTCAATGGATACATCTACAAAACGATTTCTGCATCTAAGATTCAGGGAACATTATGGAAGAGAGGGCAGAAATATTGCAACAGCCAGAGGATCAGGGAATTTTCTGTGAAACTGTTTCCTGGTAATGTCAGATGCTACACCCATAAAGTCTTACCAGTACAACTGCCCATACATGAGCTGAACAAGTACAACAGCATCCCAAAGTGAATGGCTTGGCCCTTGAGACCTCAACTTGACAAAAAGAATTATAGGTAACTAAGAAATGCTTAGAGTATGAGAAATAGTCTTTCCTGGGAAAAGGAACACCAATATTGGTGTTGGTTATCAATAGGTTATCCAATACCAAATAACCAGTTCTGAAAATATACATAGCTGGACATACTCCCATTTACAATCGCTTCAAAGACAAAAAAAAATATCTTGGAAGAAACCTAACCAAAGAGATGAAAGATCTCTACAGTAAAAACTTTAAATTTCTGAAGAAAAAGATTGACTAAAATGCTAAAAAATATAAAGACTCCCTATGCTTATGAGTTGATAGAATTAATATTATAAAAATGATCATTCTACCAGAAGCAGCTTACACATTCATTGTAATACCTTTCAAAACCCTTATAGCATTCTTCACAGAAATAATGAAAATACTTCTTAAATTCATATGGACCCACAAAAGACTCCAAGTAGTCAATGCAATCATGAGCAATCAATCAATCAATCAACCGATCAATCAATCAATCAATCAAAACTACAAAGGACTCCCCTAGATTTTAAGATATAACACAGAGATACATTGGAGAAAAAAGTATAATACTGATATCAGTGGAGTAGAATAGATCCAAGCATGAGTACTCATAGATATAGCCATCTGATACTTGACAATGGTGCCTATGAATATATGTGTATATGTATATATGTATATGTATATGTATATGTATATGTATATGTATATGTATATGTATATGTATA
>NW_021604576.1:19294844-19304000 GCF_004785775.1 Grammomys surdaster
GTATATGTATATGTATATGTATATGTATATGTATATGTATATGTATACACATATGATGTATATATCAGAGAAGAGAGCATTTCTTAACAAAAGTTGGTAAGAAACTAGATGTCTCTATGAATATCTATAAAATTAGACCTCTATCTATCACCTTGTTCAAAAAGTAACTCCAATTGAACCAGAAACTTCGATTTGAAACCTAAAATGCTAGAAAAAAACAACCAAACCCATAGGCAGTAGCCTACAAGATTTAAGTATAGGAAAGAACTTTCTGATAAGGTTCCATTTGCCCAGGAATTAAGGCTAGCAATTGACAGATGAGACTGCATGAAACCAGAGGTTTCTGTTCAGCTAAAGAAACAATCAAGTAAAGAATAACCTCACAGAGTGGAAGAAGACATAGTATCCAAAACATATGAAGAACTCAGAAACAAAGAGCCCAAACAAGATAACAGTAACCCCTTTAAAAATAGACTCTGGATCTGAACAGAGAATTCTCAATAGGAAAACAAAACAAAACAAAACAAAACAAAACACCCAACCAACCAACCAAACAAACAAAAACCCAAGCATCTCAGAAGGTGTTCATTATTCTTAGTAGGTGGGGAAATCAAATCAAAACAACTTTGAGATTTCATTTCCTTGTGGTTAGAATGGCTAAGGCAATCAAAACAACCAAAAATAAGTGTTGGAGAGGATGTGAGTGAAAGTAACCCCTCACTTACTGCTGTTGGAATTGTATGTGCAACCGCTCTGGAAATTGGTGTGAAGAATCCTTAAAAGGCTAAAAATAAAGCCACCTTAAAACCTGGCTTTAGCACTCTTCCGTACGTGTCCTATCCCAGAGGTACCTGTTTATACACGCTCATTGTCACTCTGTTCAATAGCAAGGAAGTTAAAATAACCCAAACGCCCTTCAGCTGATAATTAATAATAATAATAATAATAATAACAATAATAATAATAAAATGGCACAATTTTGTAGTGTAAATGGAGTACTATCTGTAGAGCAGCAGAGGATCAATACACTTACAGGTAAATGAATGGAGGTATGGAATCCTGTATCAAATGAGGTAACACAGATGCAGAAGAAGCAAACGCTCCTGCTCATCTGTGCTTCCTAGTTCCAAATCTTCAGATGTGAGTATGTAACTTTAAGTACCCACAGAAACCAAGAAAGTAAAAAGCAACCCCGGGGCAGGGGATAGAGGGGGACTAGCAGGAGAGACATAGTATGCAGTTGGCGAGAGATGGAGAATTAGGGAGCAGGGAAGGAGGTCATTACAGGAGAGGGAGGGATAAACTACTGTAAGGAATTTTGTAAAAGCCACAAAAATCATATTTTATATTGGCCTAAAATTACATTTATAGCATATACATGTATATGTTTGCATATGTGTATAGTTTAAAATATTTTGTTTTCCAATTAGAGTGAATATTCCTGAGACCCATGGACTATCTAATAAAGACCTCAGTACTGTGCATGAAAACCTTTCATGTTGTTGATCAAACAGTACAGACTCTCTGGAACCAACTACGGTGCATCCATGGTTGCACTCATCAATCTTCCATCTTTCATGTCTGGAAAACCAACAAGTGGATGCAATTGTCAAGTTATGCAACAAACTTGGGATACAGCCGTACTCACTTTGGACCACGGTTGCATCAGTCTTTCTGTGGTCACCCTAGAGGGAGCGTTTACTGGACAGCTGATTTCTACCCCTTCGGAAGCACTCTCAGTTTGGGCGCTCTTATTTAGATGAATTTACATTTCCATATGATGGAGCCTTCGATAGGTATGGTCTTGCTCTCAGCAAACTATTCTGTGACAGAGTATCATGTCTCCTTATAATGATGCTTATCTCTTCAACAGCTACATCTGATTTCAAAGCTCCCTCATCTGTAACTTCAAACTTGCTAATACTTTTCTTATTAAACTGCATGTTCTTTTTTTAAAATAAATTTTTACTTATTTTTTTAATCAAATCATAATTTTTACTTATTCACATAGGGGTTATAAACACAAAAAGGCAGGACGTGGGGAAGGGGATGACACCAGAGCGTGGGTGTTCAGGGGGAGTACAGATATCTTTCAGAACAGAGTATCGACTGGGTGAAGGTTCAGGGGACAGGTCTCTATGACTCTGCCTATGATTCACTTGTCCTTATCTAAGTTGGTATTATCCGCCAAGGCTACCTATTTACAAGGTCTATGACTAGTCAGGCTGATAAATTTCCACAAAAGCTGCCTGTTTACAATAGCTTATAGCCATCTGTTTCAATGTTTTTCCACAGAGATCCATGACTTGGTGTTAGTATACATGTTTGACAGGCCTATTGCTGATTTTAGGCCTATGGCTGATTTTAGGCCTTCAGTGTATAAGCAGGGCTGCCCCTGACATCTCCTCCCTTCTCTAAGTATAGAAGGGCTGTGGAGATTCTAATCTTGTGAAGGCGGGGATAGAGGTCTGACCTCCAGTAATTGAAGGGGACTTTGTAATGGCTTTGGTCCCCCTGTTGTTGTCCAGTGAGGCATGAGGGCCATACCCATCCCAATGTCTTTTTCCTGGAGAGGGGATACTTTTGACATCAATCCCTATGCAGGCAGGCTTGTCCCTCAGGGAACCCAGAGAGATATTTTCATTTTTTATTTATATTCCCTTGCAGTGCTTAGCCTCACAGCCTAGTTAAGAATTCAGATCACCAGTCAGAGGGAGTTCTGCCCCTCTCTGCTTGGTCTAGGGGCAGAAGTCCCCTTTATTAGGTTGGGTGGAGATAGGTTTTGGGAACACCATGAATAGAGTAACAACCTCATCTTGAGTCTCGTGGTCCTCCATAGCTAACTTATGATAATGTATCTGAATAGGTTTTGCTACCAAATTATTTATCTGTTGTTTCACAAAGTTAGTCAGCTTATTTAGGGCCCAGGGATCAAAAGAAATAAGCAAAAATCACCCAATTAATGGTCCCAAGATGGGATGAAGTAGGGTTGACAACCATGGAGAGGTTGAAAGCCAATTCTTGTACCAGCTCTCATCTTTCTCTTTCTCTCTCTGTCTTTTCTCAGGGCCTTCTCTGACCTTTTTCATGTTCTCTTTAACCATCCCTGTCATGTCTATATAAAAGCAACATATAAAAGCAAACTTCTTTAAGGGCTGTACACAGTCAAGAGCTGTACATAGTCTTTTCTATTGTAAAAGAGTAAGTCAAGTCCAATAAAGTCCTTTGAAATTTTTGGAGGTCTCTTCAGACAGCGAAACGAGGGATTTCTTCAGATTAGTGATGTCAGTCTCTAGCTCTTTGATGTTCTTGTCAATGGCCCTTCGAAGGTCTGAGTAGTATAAGTTCGGAGGTCAGCATCTGGATTAGAACTTCTAACAGCAGACATCATGAGTGATTCATTTTTACCTGGAAAGGAAAAAGGAAGGGAATTCTCAGGGAGATTTCTCTTCCCTGGATGTCAATTGCTATTCATCTTATTTATAGTTGGGCCTGGCTTTGTGGGGGTATCTATTTATTTCATTAATCTTTTTGGTAGTCATTTAGCTGTGCCTTCTGTGGTATCAAACAGATATATCAGTCCTTGGTCCCATAAGAGAACTGGGTCCGGGCCATTCCCTTTAAGGGTAAGAGGGTCCTTCCACATAGGTGTGGCATAGTTTTTATTGGTCTTGGTGATGCCAGAGGCAGTCAGCAGCAGATTTGCCCTGAGCTTTCAGTTTTAGAGAGTTAAAAGTGAACAAGGCATGATGGAGAGTATTTCAGGGGACTCCTTCTGGGGGGTTACCGTTCCCTCTCTTCTGTTTTTAAAGCCAAATGTTCAGAGTTCTTGTAAAATCAGGGCAGAAGCACCAACAGTCGCTCCTTCCACACTCAGAGAGTCATGAAAACACTATTTAAAAAAATATAAACCTATATTAATAATCACTTTTATCAAAGGATTGTTATAGAACAGCCAACAACTAATCAGAGTATATAATATATCGATTAATATAGCTTCTTCCACTTTTTGTGAGATTACTTCTTGTTTGTCAATTAATTGTTGATGGAAATTAGGATTCACATCTGTCTTGAGAATATTGAACAGAGACTTAAATTCTTTTGTGGAGAGCTTAAAATAAGATCTTAGCCAATTAGCATCTCCTAGAAACTTTTGAAAATAATTTGAAATAAGTAAACTACCTTTTTTTCTGTTTTTTCCCAGACCCATTATGTGTTTTGTTTTTGTTTTGAATATTTTATGTATTTACCTTTCAATGTTATCTCCCCTCCATTCTCCCCCAAAACCCCTTATGCCATACTCCCTCCTCCTATCTTTATGAGGCGGTGCTCCGAACATCCTCCCAGTCCCATCTCCCTGCTCTCGAATTCCCCAACACTAGAGAATCCAAACTTTCGGGGACCATGGCCCTCCACTCCCACTGATGTCTGACAAGGCCACCCTCAATTACCTATATAGGTGGAGACATGAGTCCCTCCCTTTGTGTTCTCAGGCTGGAGGTTTAGACCTTGGGAGCTCTGGTTGAATCTTTTGATACTCCTTCTAAAAAGGACCAAAGCACCCACACTTTGATCTTCCTTCTTCTTCTTGAGTTTCATGTGGTCTATGTGTTGTGTCTTAGGTATTGTGAGCTTTTGGGCCAATAAAACTACATATTCTTTTCATATCTCTCTGCTCTTTACTCTCTCATACTCATGTTCTGAGTAAGGACAGCGAGCAACCACCAAGACAGCCTGAGTGCTATCCTGTCTGCAAATTCCCTCTACCATTTCTTGAACTGAGCCTTTCTCAGATGCTCAGGACATGGGAAGAAGGCAGCTAGACTCATTCAGATACCACAAGCATGGACTTTACTCCAGTTCTGGATAGAGTCCTTATTTCCCTCTGAAACCTCATGAGCCAGACTGCCTTTGTGACAGTGCTGCATTTAATTCAGCAATGCATGAGGTCTTAACTCTAGGATTTTTCTAGTTCAAGGTTCTAGACACTTCCATGCCAATCCCAAATTCTCAAGAACTCCAAGGTCAGAGTTATCTCAGAAGACTCCCTGCTTCTCTGTATTAGTTTTATCATCACTGAGACAAAAAAAACAAGGAAAAAGAGGGTTGTTTTGGCTCCGAGTTTGAGAACACCATTCATCAGAGAGAAGTCATGCTAGAAGGACCTGAAGGCAGCTTCACATTGTGTTTGTAATCAGGAAGGGAAGAGGGCAGAGAATGCTGGCTCTCACCTTGCTTTCTCCTCTGTATATAGTCTGTGACCCCAGCCTATGGAGCGGCACTGCTCAAATTAGGATGGGCCTTCCCACCTCTCTTAACCTAACCTAGTCACCCCCTTGCAGACATTGTCAGAGGTTTACATCTTAGGTGATTCTCAATTCTATTGTCTCGTTAAATACTTAAACGCTGGCTAAATAAATCAGTGTTTTCTGAATAGAAAGGAGATGTCTCAAATATTTGCCAAAATCTTTTAAATCACCACCATACCATTCAAAAGAAAAAGAGAGAAAGGAAGGAAGGAAAGAAGGAAGGAAGGAAGGAAGGAAGGAAGGAAGGAAGGAAGGAAGAAAGGAAGGAAAAGAAAACCAACAGAAGGATAGAACACTACTTAGGAGGAAAGGCACAAGTTAAAAGTTAGAGGAGTAGAATTATGGGAGAATGTGAAGAGTGAAGACATGGACACAGTGACTGTGAGGAGCTGAACCAACAACCATAAGGACAGGAAAGGGAAGAAGGCTGCAGCTGTAATAATACTGCTCTGGACCTTGGCTCTGCTGTGTTCCCTTGAGGATATCAGAAGGTGTATAAAAGACAAACTCATGTCCAGCAATGACAGCTCACCAGCAGTTGCTTAGAATGATGGAAATGCTGTTATCATAAGTCACATGCTGTGAGTGAACCTGGAACTATAACAAGTATAAATGAAGGACTGAACTTGTAATTGCATCGAGGTTATAAACAGCCATGTGACTCACATCAGACAGTGGAAGTGGAAGTCTTTCAAGTATGAAGATCCCACGAACTTCTCTGTTAAAACCACATTCTACAGGTAGTAACAAAACTCAGATACTAAATCACCAGGGAAGTGCCATTGTAATCTGCTTATTACAGATTACTCATATACTGAAAACCTAAACTTAACTGTAGAATGTGAGATGGTTAGGTAAAAATGAGGCCCTAGCATGAGTCCTAACCTTGCTCGTGTTTTTACAAAAAGATAAAATTGGGGGCCTAGGGTTATGGCTTTGTTGTTAGGAGTACATACTGCTCTTTTCAGAAGACTTGAGGTTGGTTCCCATCACTGAGATCAGGTTGTTCACAGCTGTAACTGTCCCTGTAACTCCAGCTTCAGGGGATCCAAGGCTTCTGGCCTCCACACACCCACACACCAACACAAACACATAAAAAAAATTAAAAGAGAAACCAGCTTTTAAAAGGAGATGGAATTTGATCATTAAGGGACACCAGAGATGTTCATGTGTAGAAGACAAACCCACAAGAGAGGACTCTCAGTAGAAGCCAAATCTTCTCTTAGAACTGTAAGAAAATTTATTTCTGCCATTTAAGTCACCCGATATGTGTTTTTTTTTAAAAAAAAAAAAACACAAAACCATAGACAATTATAATTGTAAGGTAATTAATAAAACATGATACATATTTTAAATTTTAATATTAAGATAAAAGTCATTATAATTTTTTCCAATTCCCCCCTTCTCCTCCATTATGACCACATTCTAGTAAAAGTATTTATTTCTTGACCAATTCCTCCAAACTGAGAACTCACAATCACCACCAATGATAAGGCTCAGAATCTTGTGGCAGAGCATTTAGAAGAGGAAACAAATTATAAACTGCAATTACCTGCTGTTAAGAATTATTTTTACATCCTTGCAATTTAAATTCTAAAAGCCATATTACTGACAGTTAAGTGGCAGTTCTCTATGGTAAATGACAGGCTTTAAAATGTGACTCCTCCACGCAAGGTTGAAGGGAAATTTCTGGTTACTGGGTCCTGGTTTGGTGCTATGAAGGTCAGCATTAAGTAGGACATTTGCATAGTATCTGGACTTAAGAGAGCTGCATAAATTATCTATGTCAGGGCCAGCTCTTCCAAAGATAACTGTTAACACACAGGGAGAGTGTCAGGAGGTAAGCCAGGCTCTCCCTTGTTTTTCTAGTCAACAAAATACGTTATCATCTTTTATCTCATACATTTTCTCAAGATGAGTGTTGCTTTCATACATATTTTGTTTTCTGGGATATGCTCCAATTCCTTGCATGATTGTTGGGCACTGTGTGACCTACAACAGTACTTGGAATCCTGAGGGCATCAGAGCATGACAGTAAGACCGTGGTTTTGCTGCAGTGTGAAGAGTCTATGTCACAGTAGACATTTTCAATCATTTAAAACAAAGGCTACATATTTATCAGCAACCTACAAAAAGGCAAATCTTACCAAATAGACTCAAATGCTTCAAACTTATTTACAGAAACTCAGAGAGATCTTCATAGAAACCCATTTCCATTTTTTTTTTACCATATTACTAATAGGCAGCTCTAATTAGGAACAGGTTTTTTTTTTCCCCTAAAAAAAAAATCTCATGGGGAAACAGTGTTAAAACTGTCTTTTCTCTAAGATGAAATTGTGTAGTTGGCAGAATTCGTTTTCTCTTGTGTTACTGTTCACAGATAGCATGGAGTCAATTCTTTTGGCAAGTTCTTGAGTGATTTGGACATTCAGGTCTCTTTTGGCGTTAACATTTAACTCTGAGGAACCTATAAGCTTTCTAGATTTTTGGTTACTAAGCAACTTTTGTGAATATATCAATGGGTTATAATGAAAGTTCATAACCTCTCTAGGTATCTTCTTGACAGGGTTTCAGACTAAGTGTGAATGAAAATAATTTGACTATACAGAAGTGTGTGTGTGTGTGTGTGTGTGTGTGTGTATGAGTTTGTGTTTATGAGTATGTATGTATGTGCTTGTAAGTATATGTGTGTGAGTGTGTGTGAGAATGTGTGTATGTGTTTGTGAGTGTGTGTGTATGTGTTTGTGTGTATGTGTGTATATGTTTGTAAGTGTATGTGTGTGAGTGTGTATGTATTTGTGAGTGTGTGTGTGTGACTGTCTGCATGTGAGTGAATATGTATATCTCTGTATGCTTGGCTTGTCCTACTTGATGGATATTATATTTCTTCTGCAATATTTCTAATAAAACTGTCTAAACTTCTTACTTGTATGAAAGCTTTGTTTCAATGAGGGGAAATTGATAATTTGGAAAACAGCAATTGGATGTGAAGTATTCTACTGTGGGTAGTCACTACACAGAATCTGAAACCACAAGATATATTTGCTACATTTTGAGTTTATACATTTCAAGTTTTATTGCTTTTATGAAATATTGTTTGTTTAAGTTTTTATTGTGTATATTCACTGCACACGGTGCCGTGTTCTAAGAATATTTCCATACAACTGTGTATTTTGCACTGAGCATATTCCCCCAATCCCCCTTCCCTTGCCCCCATTGGCCTTTTTGTTTCACCAGACAGTTTTCTTCAGCATTCATGTCATATATACATACATAAGCGTATGTATTTATATAGAATCTAGGAATCAAAAATGAAAAAAAAACCATTTAGCTTGCCAAAGCTGGCTTAATATGATTACTTCTATTTGCACCCATTTCCCTGCGATTGATGTAACTTCCTTTTTCTTTATGGCTGGAAACAATTCCATTATGTGGATAGACTGCTTTCTTTGTCCAGTGGTCTAGCGTTAGACACCTCGGGTGGCGCCATAGCTCAGGTCTTGTAAACAGTGCCGCAGTAAACATCAGTGTACAACTGTCTCTGTGATATGTTACTTTGGAGTCCTTTGGGTCAACACAGAAGTGGTGTAGCTGGGTCATATAGGCTCTATTTTTAGTCCTTTTATGATGCTTCCAGATTCATTTCCACAGTAGCTGGACTAGTTTATCCTGCCACCATTGTCTCCTGTGGTCTATAAAAAGTTCATTTTTTTGTCAATATCCTTGCCAGTAACTGTTTGTTTTCTGAATACCTGCAACTAGGGTGAGAAGCTGCCCTGTTTTTTGTTTGTTTACTCACTTTTCTTTCTTTCTTTCTTTCTTTCTTTCTTTCTTTCTTTCTTTCTTT
>NW_021604576.1:19304010-19317534 GCF_004785775.1 Grammomys surdaster
TTTCTTTCTTTCTTTCTTTCTTTCTTTCTTTCTTTCTTTCTTTCTTTCTTTTTTTTTTTTTGTAAACTTGACACAGACAAGAGTTACATGAAAAAGGGAACCACAACTGAGAAAATGCTTCTATATGACTGGAGTCCATGCAAGCATGTGGCACATTTTCTTAATTAGTGATTGATGTGCCCAGCGCCTTGTGGATGGTGCCACTCCTAGGCAGCTGGCTTTAGGTTGTATAAAAAGCAGGCTATGTCAAGAAGAGTAAACCGGTAGGCAGCGTTTCCCTATGGCTTCTGCTTCAATTTCTGTCTTGAGGTTCCTGCAGTGAGTTCCTGCCTTGATTTCCCTAGATGATGCACTAGTTTATTTAAACTTAAATAAACCCTTTGTTTACCAAGTTGCTCTTGGTCATGATATTTTATCACAGCAAAAGAAACTAGTTGCTGATTGTTTGATTTCTGCTTGTTCAGTCTTTGAGGGCCTTTTTTTCCCCTCATAAAATCCTCTGTCAGATGTATGGCTATCAAAGGTTTCCTTCCCATTTAAAGTCAACTCTACACTTGCTTATCTATTTCCTTTTCTGGTCAGAAGCTTTTCAAATACAGGGGGTCCTATTTGTCAATTGATGTCATTATTTCCTGAATGATTGGAGTCTGATTTGGAAAGTCCTTGCTTAAGCCTGTCTCCTGAAGTGCTTTTCTGTACTTTTTCCCACTAACAGTTCAGTGTTTGTCTTATACTAAGGCCACTGGTCCATCTTTATTTGATTGTTTGTGCAAGGTGAGATATAGACACTCAGTTTGCCCAGCACCATATGCTCTCTCTAACGTGTGCTCTGGCATCTTTTTGAAAAGTCAAGTGGCTGAAGCTGTGTGTGGTTAGATCTATTCTGTCCTTTTCATCTGAATGCCTGTTTATGTGTCTGATGCTGTGCTGTGTCTGTAACTGTGACATTCTGGTTTAACTATAATCAGGTAACATGATTCCCCCCAGCTTATTCCTTTTGCTTGGAATGGCCTTGGCTATCTGGGTGCTTCCATACACATTTTACTATTTTTAAGTAATATTTCTGGAAAGAATGATGTCTCAATTTAGATGGAGATGTCATTGTCCTGTAATTTTTGGTAGTGTTTTGAATATTGATTTTTCCTATCTATGAGCATGGGAGGTCTTTCCATTTTCAATGTCTTCTTCAACTTCTTTCTTTATTGTTTAAAGTTTTCATTTCAGAGGCCTATGTCTTGAAATGCTTTATTCCAAGAGATTTTCATCATTGTTCCTTTTCATTTCCTCTCTTCCTTCCTTCCTCCTCCCTTCCCCCTCTCTCTGAGACTATTATAAACAGAAAGAATGATTTCTTTCTCAGTATGTTTGTTGCTGGTATATGTAGGAAGGCTACTGATCTTTGAATCTCCACATTGTATTCTGTCACTCTGCAGAAGTGTTTACCACATCTAAGAACTTTGTTGTTGTTTTTATGATATCTGGGGATTTTATTTCTGTTTGGAACAAAGCACAGTTACAGGATCACCGAGGCTCGGTTCCATGAGAAAAGAAGGGACTATTTCCAGTCCTGCAAGTATCTGTTCTGCTACAGCCTGCCTTATTATAGAGAGAGTGGCATGGAGCAGGTAGGGCTAGTGCTCATAGCTCCTGCCTAGCACCACAGAAACCTGGGATGGTTCATGGTTCTGCCAGGTCAGGAATAAGGACTGGCACTGGCCTGGCCAGATTGGATGACTAGGTGTTTCCCTATAGTTGCCAAAGCCTGGTCACCAGTGGTCCTGATGGGTAAGTGTCTTACTTAGGATTTCAGTTGCTGTGAAGAGACACTATGACCAAGGCAACACTGATAAAGTAAAACATTTAACTGGGGCTGGCTCATAGTTTCAGAGTTGTAGTCCATTATTGTCATGGTAAGAAGCATGGTGGCATGTAGGCAGTCACACTGCTAGAGAAGGACCTGAGACTCCTACATCTTGATCTGCAGGCAACAGAAGGGGACTGCCCTACTAGGCCTGTCCTGGCTTGAGTATATGAGATCTCATAGCCCACCTCCACAATGACACACTTCCTCCAACAAGGCCACACCTCCTAATAATGCCACTCCTTAGGATTAAACATTCAACCACATGAGTCTGTGGAGGTCATTCCTATTGAAACCATGACAGGAGGCCTGGGGGGGGATACTGAAAAAAATGTTCAGGGGACCCCATCATTGTGGTCATGAATGGGAGAGTGAATTTCCCAAAAAAGAAACTGGCATACTGCTGGCCAGGGTCAGCCTTAGAAAGCCACAGGGATTGAGACAGGATATCCCCCTGGGTCCTCAGCATTTCTATATGATCTGTTGATGGAAAATCATTCAAGATTCAACATTCAGCATTCAAAAAGAGTTTTCAAACTCTTTTTCAGGTTCTCTTATGTGTGGAAATGTATCACCTGCAATTAAACTACACTGATGTATTCCTTACCTATTTGTGTCCTTTTTGTTTCCTTCTCTTGCCTTCTTTGCTTTGGGTCAGACTATCCCTGGGGAGTTGGCTAGTTGTTCAGTATCATAAGTGATTCCCCTCTTGCTGAGTTGGCCTTACATCCAGTTAGACAGCTATTGCTTACAGCATGATATAAGTGCGATTGCCACATCTTTAGGGATATCTTACTGTGTTGTGATTCTTAGGCTGCATCCCTTCCTTGACTGCTTACATGTCCTCCTATACTATAAGAGCCAGTTCTCAGGGAACAGGAGTTTAGGTCAGATACAGCTCAGATCCACCAAGTCTTGTGCGCATATTGTGGTGTTTTCAACAACAGGGAATTAGCCTGGGAGGAAGGAACTGAGGTTTTGGAGTCTCTTGGACTCCACTGACCAAATACTTGAAATGGAGTTGCTTACTATCTGGCTGTTAATTAGATAGT
Source organism: Grammomys surdaster (assembly GCF_004785775.1). Lineage (NCBI taxonomy): Eukaryota > Metazoa > Chordata > Mammalia > Rodentia > Muridae > Grammomys > Grammomys surdaster. The sequence goes on from NW_021604576.1 coordinate 19,306,924, forward strand.
CTATGTCTCTTGGGGGCAACATTGTTAGTCCAAGTAACATAACTTCATTTAAATGTTATATGTGTATGTGTGTGTGTGTGTGTGTGTGTGTGTGTGTGTGTATGGCTATTTTTGACATCCTTACTGTTATTTTTCTATCTTCTCTTCCCCTCCTATATTGGTCCCCTTTCTTCTCTATAATTAAACTGCCCCCTCATTTTCCCCATTTGTTCCTTTGTATCACCTGTATCCTGCTATTTCCATTTCTAGAACTCCTCCTTCCTCCATGGTCCATTTTTATGTTTCTGGTCCCTGTGACTACTTCAGGTTATATGCTAAAATCTAAAGATTTGGACCTAGAAATCACGTATGAGAAAGAACATGCAGCATTTTTCTTCCTGGGTTTGAGTTACCTTACTCAATATAATATTTTCTAGTTTCATTCATTTACCAGGCTTTTCATTTTCTAGTGTCTTTCTCAGTTTCTTTCTAAGTGTTCATTGTAGAGGTCTTCAGCCTCCTTAGTGTGGTGTATTTCTAGGTATTTATTTTCTATGAGGCCAATGTGAACTAGAGAGAGAATGTATGTGTATGATTTTCCTCAGAGTATTTATTTTTGGTGTTTAGAGAAGTTACTAATTTTTGTAAGGTGAATTGTATCCTACCACTTAGTAAAATCATTCATATTTTCTAGAAGTTTCCTAGTAGAGTTTGGGGGATCTCTTAGGAATAACATCATATTACCTGCAAATAGGGAGTATGGCATCTTCATTTATTTATACCCCTTTAATTCCTGACTGTTGACTTATTGCTGAAGCTACTACATTGAGCACTATACTGAAAAAGAGGGTTCTAGTGGACAGCCCTTTCTCATCCCTTATTTCAGTGTAATTGCTTCAAGTTCTGCTCTATTTAGGGTGATAGCTGTGGGTTTGCCATACAAAGCCTTTATTATGTTGAGGTGTGTTCCATCTCTTGGATTTTTTATCATGCGAGCATGTTGGATGTTGTCAAAGATTTTTGTTGGAGGTTCATCTGGTGCTGCTATGTATTCAAATGCTAAATGCTGTCCTCCAAGATCTGGTTGCTGTCCAAAGAACAGATCCTCACATACACCAAATGATGCTATGAAAACTTTGCTCACCTTATTCTCTGACTAGCTAAATAAATGTGGCTAATCACTGGGGAGAATAGAGGTAGGCGGGGCTTCATTTACTGGACTGGGGAATCACAGGTAGGACCACCTGGAGAAAAAGGAGGAAGGAGAAGTTGGGAGGGGAAAGAAGATCAAGAGGACAGGAGATCTCCATTAGACATGTGGCTGATCAAAATGTCCCCTGAGGATGGACTGATGGAATAGAATTAATCCAGGGAAGACTCAAACAGCAAGTACTTGAGGAATGCAACTAAGGAATTATCGATTTAGTGTATAGAAAAATACACTAGGGGTAATTTGTCCAGTAATTGTGCTTTGCCTCGATTATTGGGGGCTGATCAGGTCATGTTAATAAGTAACAGAGTTATTAAACAGCATTTAAAAATACCATGTACAGAGTTTTCTTTATCTATTGAGATGATCATGTGATTTTTATCATTAAATAGATTCATATGATTTATTACATCTATTGATTGAAACATGTTGAATGTTATTTGAACTTTTGGGATAAAGCCAGCTTAGTCATGATGGATAATCCTTTTGACATGTGTTGCTATTCTGTTTGTAAGTATTTCATTTAAGATTTTTCAATGTATATTCATCAGGGATACTAACCTGTTGTTGTTCTGTCTTTACCTGGTTTTGGTGTTGGAGTGATAGTGGATTTGTAGAAGAGCTTCTTCTGTTTCTTTCTCTGTTTTGTATAATTTAAGAAATATTGGCTGTTGAACTTCTTTGAAAATTTCCTAGAATTCTGAGGTGAATCCGTCTGGGCCAATGCTTTCTTTAATAAGAAGACTTTTTTTTTATATTAATTTTCAGTCTCCTCATTTGTTAAAGATCTGTTTATGTTGATGATAATCTTCTTGGTTTAACTTCAAAAGTTTAGACAAGTACAGGAATGTATCCATTTTTTTTAGATTTTTCAATTTTATGTAGTCTAGATTCATAAAGTATTGCCTTAAAATATTTTGAAATATTTGATTCTCTTAATTTGAATACTCTCTTTTAGTTATAGCTAGTTAGGTCAAGTGTCTGTCAGTCTTATTTATTAAAAAGAACTAGCTTTACAGTTGTTGATTCTTTATATAGTTTTCTTTGTTTCCATTTGGCTAATTTCTGCTCGTGTTGGTATTTGGGTTGTTCTTGTATCTTAAAACTTTTTGAGATGCATCATTAAGTTATTTATTGGTGCCCTTTTCTTTTTTTTCTATATTATGACCAAATTTATTTATTTTTCTTTTTTTATATATTTCCTTTTCATCCCAATGTTTGCCCTCCCTCCCAGTCACTGTCTTTCACAATCCCTCCTCCCATCCCCTTCTGCTTTTCCTCTCTGAAGGTGGGGGACCTCTGGGTATTCCCCAACCCTGGCATATCATGTCTTTGAGGGGCTAGGCTTTTTCTTGTTGATTTCTTAATGTAAATACTTAGAGCTATACATTCCTCTCAGTACTGCTTTCGATGTGTCCTGTGGGGGTTATTGTTTCCTTGGAATATTTTTTCATCTCTTCCTTCTAATGTTGTATCTATCTTTGATTGTTGGGTACATTTCTTGGAAGCAACAAATATATAGTTCTTGGTTTTTAAAATATGTTTGTAAGAAGTAAATTTTTAGTTATTATTCTCATTGTGTGGTCTGTGTATGGAGGAGTACATGGGCCAGACTGTATATGTGGATCCCAAAAAACAATTTTGTAAAATTTGTTCTCTCTTTCTACCTCTACTGGGGTTCTGAAAATTGAGTATAGGATTTTGGAGATTGAATGCAGGTCTCCAGGCTTAAGTGTTTTTATTCATCGAGCCCATCTTACAAGCCTGGGTCCTGGATATTTTATCCATTGTGCTAGTCTATGACTTATTGGATAATTATACCACCAATATTCAGTATTACTATAGGAAGGTATGTGTTAATCAAGTCATTTAACATTTTTGTAGTGTATTGTGTTCTGTTATTCCTTGTTTTAAAAATTACTGTTCTATCAGGAATTACACTTTCCTGTAGCTTCATAGATATATTTGTCTTCACTTTTAAAAATTCCTTCATGCATCTTTTTATTAAGATTTATTTTCATTTTTTATTTGTGAGTATTTGTCTGTTTGTATGACCATGCACCACATGTGTATCTTGTGCCTACAGAGGCCAGAAGTGTATGCTCACTACATTGGAACTGGAATTATGGATGGTCGAAAGCTGTTATTTCAGTTCTGAGAAACAAATCTGGACCTTCTATAGGAGCAATAAGTACTGTTAACTTCTGAGGTATCCCTTTAGTCCAGCTTCATGTATCTTCTATACAATGGGATTAGTGGACACATATTCCTATAGCCTGTTTTTATTACAGAAAGTTTTCCCTTTCCCTTCAATTATGCCATATAGCTTTGCTGGTGGTATATACAGTAGTCTGGATGGGCAGTTATTGTTCACAACTGGAGAAATATAACATTCTAAGCCCTCTTAGATTTTTTTTGCCTACTTAGATTTATATATTTTTTGAAAAATATGTTTTTATTCAAATGGTCTTGCCTTAATATGCAAAATTGTGTTTTTCCTTTTTCTATATTGTAATGATGGATGGGGACCAATGATGGAAGGGGATGTCTCAGCGGGCCCATGCTGAGGCATCTCTTCCCCCTGAGGGACCAGCCACATGATGGTATAGCATAGAATAGAGTTTATTCAGGGCATGGGGAGGGGAGCCAGGAGGGTTGTAGAGGCAGAGAGAGAGAGAGAGAGAGAGAGAGAGAGAGAGAGAGCAGAGAGCAGAGAACAGAGGAGTAGAGGCTGGCCATGACCACATGGAGGGAGGGGGAAGGGAAGGGAAGGAGGGAGGAGCAAGGGGCAGAGAGAACCTGCAGGTGAGGGATGAAAGGAGTAAGAGAGTGAGGAGGGGTCAGGCAGCCCCTTTTATAGTGGACAGGCCTACCTGGCTGTTGCCAGGTAACTGTGGGGAGGAGCATGCCTGGCTGTTGCCAGGTAACTGTGGAGGTGGAGTTTAGACAGAATACTAACATATATAATTTTCTATGCTTAAATGTTAAATGTTTTAACTATCATATGATAAAAGGTGTATCTGTGGGTCTCGACTGTCCAGTATTCTAAATGTCTCTTTTATCTGATTCTGTATCTTTCCCCTAGATTTGAGAATTGTTCCATTATTTTATTGAAAGTGTTTCCTATCCTTTTAACATGAGATTATCTATTCTACTATGCCTGTTATTTATTGATTTGGTATTTTTGCAGTGCCCTACGGATTTCAAATGTTCTGTTTATACTTTATTTTTGACATCATCTTAAGATTCCAACTACTCCCCTTGTCTTCAAGCTCTCTTACTGTACCATTCCTTTGATCCATTCTACTGGTGATGCTTTCCAAGGAGGTTTTTATTTAGTTTCTTAGAACTTTCATTTCTAATATTTCAGTTTGGTTTGTTTTTTCATATATTATATCTTTATTGAATTTCACTCTTGTATCCTGCATTGACTTCTTTATTTTATACAACTGTTTGTATATGCTTGGAATTTGTTTAGAAATTTATTTGTGTCCTCTTTGATTTCTTTGAATATACTTACACTCATCATTTTTGGGGACTTTTTGGTTGGAAGTTTATCTGATTTGTTTTCTCTAGGGCCATTAGTAACGCATTTGTCCTTCTTACAGGATTCACATCGCCTTGGTTTTTCACTTTTCTTCTGGTTTCACATATCTAGGATTAGACCATTTGTTGGATTTTTAAAAATTACCTTTGCTCTTTTGGAGGAAATATTTACAATGCTCAAGAGGAACTAAATCATATTAATTTGATCTCTCTCTCTCCCCCTCGTTTTATATGGTTTTCGGGGAGAGCAGATTAAATTGTCAGCATTCCCCTGAAAATAGACTAACATTTGCAAAACAACAACAATCACAGGGTAGACCTGCCTATCACTTTAGGGAGCAAAGGAACATTGATAGAAAGGAATGCACCAAGACAATCATTACTGTAGGAATACATGGAAAGAAATGGGGGAGAGAAGAGATTGGTATTGAGTTGGCAAAGAAAAATGAGAGGAGAGAAAAGTAACAGATGAGGAAGTAATTAAGACAAGGGGGATGATCTGGCTGTTTGAGCTAGGGGTATAATGAAGAAAGAGTCTTTTTTTTTTTTTAATGCAATTAGATAACCCAAAATAGCTGCAGCTCTCCAGAGGTTGGGAGATAGAGACTTGCTAACCAGGTTAATCTATGTTCTTTGGGAAAGCCTACCAAAAGGAAAATGGGAAGATAAAGAATAAAGGAAAAAGAAGGAAAGAAAAAGAAAATAGAGAGAACAAAGAACAGAACCAGGCAAAACCAGTCTGTTTAACTGACACTGGCATCAGGAAGGGAAGAGCACTATAATTGAGTATGAAGTCTGAACACAGTTTCATCTTCTTGCTGGTTCTACCTGGCCTAATTCACGATTTAAGTCTGTGTTCCTCTGAAGAGTCTCGCTCCAGTCAGGTTTCCACCCCGTGTAATCCACACTTAGTTGTGACTCCCTTTCCTTTAGTCAGTCTAGAGGAATTACATTTTTGTGTTTTAAGGTACAGTTTCATGTCACTGGCTTGAAATGTCCCAAGAAAATGATTTCTTGGAGTAGCAGTTGGGGAAGAAGTATCTAGAGTGCCAAGCTGCTGACTCAGCACAGTGTTTTAAAAAAATCTTTGAGTTGTTTGTGCACAAGGTACCTGATATGCCCATCAGAACCAATAGGAACACATAAACCAGTTACAGACAGCTTTTACCTTCAGAGTAGGAATTCATAATCTAATTGTGACACTCAAAACACCTGCGTCAGTAAGAATAATCAAGGATATGATCCTTCAAGAAACAATTCCAAAATCTTAGTGACGTGCTATAATAAAGTTATTTTCACTGCTGCACTAAATATCCATATGCACAGGCTAGGGGCTTTGCTCCAAATCTCTTCCTCTCAGGAGCCAGATATAGAAAATCATGATTGTATAAAACGTTGTCAACTGCCATGCCAGAGGAATAAGAGCTCTGCAAAGTCTCACACCCACAACTGAATGCTGAGTCAAGAAATAACATGTGTTAGTTCTGTTCATAACTCATTCTCTAAAAGTAATCTGTCCTTCCATGTTTTGTGCCCTGGTGCCTCCTTTGCAAAACTATCCCTGTACTGTGGGGTCATTATTAGGCAAAGTGGGGGCTACCTGAATATAAGTACTGTGGTATCACAAGAATGGGTCTGATAGCTGAGATAGCTACTGCACAGTTGATGGGTAGCTATCAATTCAGCATGGATACGTTGGATAAAAGATGACGCATGCCTAGGGCAGGACAGAAGAGACCCAGATGGTGTAAAATGTCATCATAGTATTCAGAATGATGCACTTTTTAGAGCTTAAAAATTATTTATTTCTGAAATTTTCCATTTAGATTGTGGTTGACAATAAGTAACTGAAACTGGAGAAAATGAAATTGTGACCATGTGATGAATACTGCATGTATTTCTTCTCACTTGCAAAAGCTGCTGTCACAGCTATGCTAAAAACTGCCAGCTTCCTACCCATTTTCCCCAAGTTTTTCTAATAAACTATTCAGTGCTCTGTGTGTGTCCTGCAGGTATACCTGTTCTGGCAGAATGGACTGTTCCATTTAAAGACAGTAGGCTCACAAGTATGACCTTTGGGGAACCTTCACACCTCTACATCACGGAAAGCACCTCTGAGTTCACTCTAGAAAGGAAAGAACACAGATTAGGTACTGTGAAGGAATAATGGACTCTTGCTTTCCCGTGGAAACAGTGATGTCCAGGAGGGATGCAGGGCAAGAGCAAGCAACAAGGGCTTATCAGAAAAAAGAAGCCTGGTTTTACATGCTCAGATTTGTACAGTCTTCATGTTGGTTTTCTTTGGGGTGTCAAAATGTGTCACAGGGGTACTTCAACTTATCAATGTTCCTTTAACAATACATGTACTAAAAATTCAGTATTCTTACAAGTAAAATCCACTATGGTACAGATTGGCATCCACCAAACTGAGAAAGAACTCAGAACATTGAATTAATATGAATAGCAGAAAAACATCAAGATAATTCAATTTTCTCTAATAGCTAATTGATACAACACACTCAACGTAACACCAATTCAGATTTCTTCTACCCTAATTATCTTTTTTCAACATAAAAACTTGTAGTTACAAGATGTAAAATGCACTGTGAAGAGACTCTATCCAGGCTGAAGATGGCAAACATGCTCTGGAAAGGCCTTGCCCTTCTCCTGCATTCCATCTGCCTTGCTAAAAACCATTAGATTACATTCCTAAAACTAGCCATCAAATAAGTAGCCCTTATTTGATCACTTCCTCCTCCTTAGGCTGACTACCAAGGTCCAGTTATCAAAGATTTAATGTCCAGCAATCAAAAGCCTTCTTTGGCTGCTTTAATTAATCTGCTCAATTAAAAATTAAACACCTCATCCTAACATGGGGTTTCACCTTTTATCCTTATAAACTGTCATTTGCCTGTGGGCCATGTCTGCCTCCTCTCTATTTAGAGGCAGTCCTTTGTTCCTCTGGGACAAATATCTCTTCCCCCTCTCCCTTGTTCCCATACCCTTCTCCCTCATCCTCTATCTTCTGTCTTTGTCTCTTATTCCTTGCCCTTTATCCCTCTGAGGCAAATACATCTCCTTTGTGCCAAGAACTTGGTCTTTGGTTGTCTTGTTCTGAATACCTACCTGTCCTTTCATATAGTATGTATCATCAATGCCTATTTAAGTCATTGCAGTTTATATAGTTAGAAATTTATGACATGTACAGGAGCTACTGTTTTCAAATTCTCTATGTCATCAAGAATATTTATAAATTCTTACATAAGTTATATCTATTATGCTGTGTGACTTTTCTTGGGGATATCTGAACAAGCATCTATTTACCCCAGATTGGATGCTGATGGCAGACCAAGGAAACAATTTTACCCAAGTCTGCCTTAGTTATCCTGTGTTAATTGGCATTTTCTTGATTAATGATTGATATTGGAGGGTCCAGCTCACTATGAATAGTGTATTCCTAGGAAGGTATAATATATTGTTTTATAAATCTGTGATTCTGGTCAGCTGGGTATGAAAAATTATATGTGATGAACAAGAGACCAGCATCATTGTGGTAAAATCTTGCCAAGTCTTGTATGAATGTGGAAAGGAGAGTGTGACACAGTTCTTACCTCTGGAGCAGAGCCAGCAGGGCATGGACTTCCACAAGTGCTGATGGTTGCTGTAGGTGAAAGGTTTGTTTGCATAATAATGTATATATTTTACTTTATGTTTCCCCTTCAGGAAATGTCCTCCCTGCCAATGTTAATGACTCCATGATAATTAGGAACAGCATGATTCTGAGAAGTGAGAATGTATCTAATGTTACACAGCAAAATGGTAATGCTATGATCTTCAGGATAGCCCTTAAGGCTGTAGGAGAGAATTCTGAAAACATGAGTTCAAAAATACATAAATCAATGCAAGAGCTGTCCTTTACAGGATTTCTCAACTATGCAAAATATACAGATGGGATATCAATTGTATGAGGAGCTTCACAGGCCATTAGCTACACTAATGAGCCAGCTTCTCAGAAAGATATTAAAGAAGGAGATAAAAAATTTAGGGAGTGGTAATCTCAGGGTAAGACACTACCCAGGTACACTTATTCTTTGTGCTTACAAAGGCAGGCAGATTTCTGAATACAAGGTCAGCCTGAGACAGAGCAAGTTCACGTTTAGGCACGATGGAAATGATGATCTCAGGATGGGATCCCACCTTGCTAGCTTATTGTTTGTGCTTACAAAGGCAGGCAGATCTCTGAGTTCATTTGCTATGCTAAAAATGTACTTGTCTTTTTCTAAAAATCAAGAGCCTAAAATTATAAAATGCTGATTTGTGAAATAATCAAAAGGGAACCAGAGTAAATGATTGAATTGATATGTAAATAAGACAGTGGGCTTTGGTCTGTAAGACATGAGCTGTCTGGAGAGCTATTGCAGCTCTTTTATAGGATTTGTCTGGTGGACTTTCTGACTTTGGTAGGAAAACTCAAGAATTTTTCTAGCAGGTTTTCTGACTTTGGTTAGAAAACTCAAGAGCTGTCTCAAGCAGACAGCTGTCTAGAGGGCTATCTTGATCAGACTACAGAGCTGTCATCTTGTACCCCATCACTGACTTCAAGTCATTTCGTTCACTAGTCCCAAACACTTCTCCCTCAGGACCCATTCCCAAACTGAGGTTGGTTCTTGGCAAAATATTCTGAGAAATGTTTCCTCAGAATCCACACACAGAAGCTGTGTTGCTGAGGTGACCAATGGTGAACCTTATGCTGGCAGCTCAACTTGGATATGTGTAAGAGTTTCTCAGATGGTACTAGTTTTGAAGGCATGAAGAGGTCATGGAAAGCCACTGACCTTAGCACTGTGTGGCAGTGCTAGGGTCCCTAAAGGGAGGCTAGGAGAGGCCATTTGGTGAAGCCGAAGCCCCAATTGTAGTAGAAACTCCAGGATTGATGAGTCTATGAAGAAAAATTAGGCTTTAGACCCATGTGTCACGACAGAGTCCCCAAAGACAACCCAGTAGAGGCTATTGTTGAATACAAAGTATGTTTGCACTAAAGACTCCAAGATTTTGGAGAAGTCAGCCAGCACATGGGACAACTTCCAAGGACAAAGGACTGCAGCAGCTGTGAAGTGGAGCTGTCCTGATCCTAAGAGGCAAGCTGTGTGTACTGTAAAGGGAAGTGGCCCAGGCCCTTTGGAGTCCAGAAGCATGTGAATGAATCACAGGGTCTGGCACTGAGCTCTATAACCACTGGACTCAGTGTCTGACATGGGTATGACAATACTCTGCTTCTACCATCCTGGAGTAAGAAAGTATGTAACTTTATTTTTGATTTTTACAGGAGTCCACAGTTCAGAGACTGAACTTTTAAAGAGACTTTGGGTATTTTAGAGAGACGTCTGAAAGATGAGGGAAGACTGAATATTTTAGAGAAAATTTGAACTTTGAGTGGGACTTTGGACATTTTAAAGAGACTGAACTTTTAAAGTGTTTGGATATTTAAAGACTGTGGGACTTTTAAAAGTTGGAATCTTTTTATTTTTAATAATGTTTAATATTATTTTGATATTAATATGAGATCATGGAGCTAAATGAAAAAGGAATATGAACAAAGCAGATGAATAGTAATGCATTTATGTCAACTTGCTGAAAGCTAGAGTCATTTGAGAGGTGGGAACTGCAATTGAGAAAACGCCTTCACCGGATTAACCTGTGGGCAAGCTTGTGGGGCATCGTTTTGATTGATTATTTATATGGGAAGTCCCAGCTCATTGTGAGAAGTGCTACTCCAAAGCTGGTAGCCCTAGGTGCTATAAGAAAACAGGCAGCACCCCCTGCCTGGTCCTCTGGGCTGGAGCAGACACAGAGTCGGTCTGCTCCTGTCCTGTTGA
>NW_021604576.1:19317544-19318532 GCF_004785775.1 Grammomys surdaster
AAACTGAATCCTGAGTCATCCAGGAGCCACTGCACTCAGAGCAGCTGAAACTGAATCCTGAGTCATCGAGGACCCACTGCACTCAGAGCAGAAGGATTTCCAGATCCAAGAGGTGGCCTGAGTCCCAGGAGTTCTTCCACCCAGGAGATTAGGAGCATAAGACCACAGAGACCTCTGGACTCTGAGGAGCTCTGCAATAAGCAAGATAACTGGAAATACAGACTCCAGTTTTACACAGTGAGGGCAGGTACCACTAGAGTTAACCAGATGGCGAAAGGCAAGCGCAAGAACATAAGCAACGGAAACCAAAGTTTCTTGGCATCATCAGTGCCCAGTTCTCCCAATATAGCAAGCCCTGAACACCCCATCACACCTGAAAATCAGGATTCAGAATTAAAATCACTTCTCATGATGATGATAGAGGATTATAAGAAGGAATTAAGTAACTCCCTTAAAGAAATACAGGAGAGTACAAGTAAACAGATAGAAGCCCTTAAAGAGGAATCACAGAAATCCCTTAAAGAAATGGAAGAAAACACAAAGAAGGAATTAAACAAAAACATTCAGGATCTGAAACTAGAAATAGAAACAATAAAGAAAGTTCAAAGGGAGACAACCATGGAGATAGAAAACCTAAGAAAGAGATCAGGAGTCACAGACGCAAGCATCACCAACCGAATACAAGAGATAGAAGAGAGAATCTCAAATGCAGAAGATACGGTGGAAAATATTGACACAGTTGTCAAAGAAAATGCAAAATGCAAGAAACTCCTAACTCAAAACATCCAGGAAATCCAGGACACAATGAGAAGACCAAACCTAAGGATAATAGGTATAGATGAGAATGAAGATTCTCAACTTAAAGGGCCAGTAAATATCTTCAACAAAATTATTGAGGAAAACTTCCCTAACCTAAAGAACAAGATGCCCATAAACATACAAGAAGCCTACAGAACACCAAATAGACTAGACCAGAAAAGAAATACCT
>NW_021604576.1:19318632-19318720 GCF_004785775.1 Grammomys surdaster
AGTGCCCAGTTCTCCCAATATAGCAAGCCCTGAACACCCCTTCACACCTGAAAAGCAGGATTCAGAATTAAAATCACTTCTCATGATG
>NW_021604576.1:19323720-19356360 GCF_004785775.1 Grammomys surdaster
CTCATAGCTCTAAGTGCCTACAAAAAGAAACTGGAAAGAGCACACACTAACAAGTTGACTGCACAACTAAAAGCTCTAGAACAAAAAGAAGCAAATACACCCAGGAGGAGTAGAAGGCAGGAAATAATCAAACTCAGGGCTGAAATCAACCAAATAGAAACAAAAAGAACAATACAAAATATCAATAAAACCAGGAGTTGGTTCTTTGAGAAAATCAACAAGATAGATAAACCGTTAGCCAGATTAACCAGAGGGCACAGAGACAGTATCCAAATTAATAAAATCAGAACTGAAAAGGGAGACATAACAACAGAAACTGAAGAAATTAAAAAAATCATCAGATCTTACTACAAAGGCCTATACTCAACAAAACTTGAAAACCTGGATGAAATGGACAATTTCCTAGACAGATACCAGGTACCGAAGTTAAACCAGGAGCAGATAAACCATCTAAATAGTCCCATAACCCCTCAGGAAATAGCAGCAGTCATCAAAAGCCTCCCCACTAAAAAAAGCCCAGGACCAGATGGTTTTAGTGCTGAATTCTATCAGACCTTCAAGGAAGACCTAATACCAATTCTCTTCAAACTGTTCCACAAAATAGAGACAGAAGGAACACTACCCAATTCGTTCTATGAAGCTACAATTACACTCATACCCAAACCCCACAAGGACCCGACAAAGAAAGAGAACTTCAGACCAATCTCCCTTATGAACATCGATGCAAAAATACTCAATAAAATTCTAGCAAACCGAATCCAAGACCACATCAAAACAATCATCCATCATGATCAAGTAGGTTTTATCCCAGGAATGCAGGGATGGTTCAATATTCGGAAATCCATCAATGTAATCCACTATATAAACAAACTTAAAGAAAAAAAACCACATGATCATCTCACTAGATGCTGAGAAAGCATTTGACAAAATTCAACATCCCTTCATGATAAAAGTCTTGGAAAGATCAGGAATTCAAGGCCCCTACCTAAACATAGTAAAAGCAATTTACAGCAAACCAGTAGCCAACATCAAGCTAAATGGAGAGAAACTTGAAGCAATCCCACTAAGATCAGGGACCAGACAAGGTTGCCCACTCTCCCCCTACCTATTCAATATAGTACTGGAAGTCTTAGCCAGAGCAATTAGACAGCAAAAAGAAGTCAAAGGGATACAAATAGGAAAGGAAGAAGTCAAAATATCACTATTTGCAGATGATATGATAGTATACTTAAGTGACCCCCAAACTTCCACCAGAGAACTCCTAAACCTGATAAACAACTTCAGCAAAGTGGCTGGTTATAAAATCAACTCAAACAAATCAGTAGCCTTCCTCTACATGAAAGATAAACAGACTGAAAAAGAAATTAGGGAAATGACACCCTTCACAATAGTTGCAAATAATATAAAATACCTTGGTGTGAATCTAACCAAGCAAGTGAAAGACCTGTATGACAAGAACTTCAAGTCTCTGAAGAAAGAAATTGAAGAAGATCTCAGAAGATGGAAAGATCTCCCATGCTCATGGATTGGCAGGATTAATATAATAAAAATGGCCATCTTGCCAAAAGCAATCTACAGATTCAATGCAATCCCCATTAAAATCCCAACTCAATTCTTCACAGAGTTAGAAAAGGAAATTCTCAAATTCATATGGAATAACAAAAAACCCAGGATAGCGAAAACTATTCTCAACAATAAAAGAACTTCTGGAGGAATCACCATCCCTGACCTCAAGCTGTACTACAGAGCAATAGTGATAAAAACTACCTGGTATTGGTACAGAGACAGGCAGGAAGATCAATGGAATAGAATTGAAGACCCAGAAATGAACCCACACACTTATGGTCACTTGATCTTTGACAAAGGAGCTAAAACTGTCCAGTGGAAAAAGGTCAGCATTTTCAACAAATGGTGCTGGTTCAACTGGAAGACAACATGTAGAAGAATGAAAATTGATCCATTCTTATCCCCTTGTACAAAGCTCAAGTCTAAGTGGATAAAGGACCTCCACATAAAACCAGATACACTGAAACTAATAGAAGAGAAGGTGGGGAAAAGCCTCGAATACTTGGGCACAGGGGAAAAGTTCCTGAACAGAACTCCAATGGCATATGCTCTAAGATCGAGAATTGACAAATGGGACTTCATAAAATTGCAAAGTTTCTGTAAGGCAAAGGACACTGTCAATAGGACAAAACAACAACCAACAAATTGGGAAAAGATCTTTACCAATCCTTCATCTGATAGAGGGCTAATATCCAATATATACAAAGAACTCAAGAAATTAGACTCCAGACAACCAAATTACCCTATTAAAAAATGGGGTATAGAGCTTAACAAAGAATTTTCAACGGAAGAAACTCGAATGGCCGAGAAGCATCTAAAGAAATGTTCAGCATCCTTAGTCGTCAGGGAAATGCAAATCAAAACAACCCTGAGATTCCATCTCACACCAGTCAGAATGGCTAAGATTAAAAACTCAGGTGATAGTAGATGCTGGCGAGGGTGTGGAGAAAGAGGAACACTCCTCCATTGTTGGTGGGACTGCAAGATGGTGCAACCACTTTGGAAATCATTGTGGCGGTTCCTCAGAAAATTGGACATAGCATTACCCGAGGATCCAGCTATACCACTCCTAGGCATATAGCCAGAATATGCTCAAACATATAATAAGGACATATGCTCAACTATGTTCATAGCAGCCTTATTTATAATAGCCAGGAGCTGGAAAGAACCCAGATGTCCTTCAACTGAGGAATGGATTCAAAAAATGTGGTATATTTACACAATGGAGTATTACTCAGCTATTAAAAACAATGAATTTGAGAGGTTCCTAGGTAAATGGACGGAACTAGAAATTATCATCCTGAGTGAGGTAAGCCAATCGCAAAAGAACACACATGGTATTCACTCACTGATTATTGGATATTAGCCTAGAACCTTGAAATGCCCAAGATGCAACTCACAGGCCACATGAAGCCCATAAAGAAGGAAGACCAAGTGAGGGTGGTTCGGTCCTTCTTAGAAGGAGCAACAAAATACTCAAGGGAGCAAATATGGAGACAAAGTGAGGGACAGAAACTGAAGGAGGGGCCGTCTCAAGACCACTCCACCTGAGTATCTATCCCACGTATAGTCACCAAAGGTAGATGCTGATGTGGAAGTCAGGAAGTGCATGCTGATAAGAGCCTGATATGGATGTCTCCTCAGAGGTCTTCAAGAGTCTGACATATTCAGAGGCAGATGCTCACAACTAGCCATTGAACTGATCATGGGGTTCTCAATAGAGGAGTTAGAGTGAAGACTGAAGGAGCTGAAAGGATTTGAGGCACCATGAGGAGAGCAACAATACCAACCAACCACAGCTCCCAGGGTCTAAACCACCAGCCTGGGAGCACTTAGGGAAGGATCCAGGGCTTTAGCTGAATATGTAAGAGTAGAGGGCCCTGCTGGGCATAGGTGGAAGAAGAGAACCTTGACCTCATGAAGGCTGGATGCCCCAGGGGGTGGGAATTTTGAGGGTGGGGAGGTGGGAGTGGGGGGGGTAGATAGAGGTTACATCCACAGAGAAGAAGGAGGAGGGGCGAGGGGATTGGGGGTTCCGAGGGGGTGGTGGGGGATGGGGTAAGGGGACAACATAGGAAATGTAAATAAATCATCCAATATTAAAAAAACAAACAAACAAACAAAAAAAAACAGGCAGCAGGCTGAGCAATCCAGTAAGCAGTACTCTTCCATGATTCTGGCTTCATAACAGCTTCACTTATGACTTTTATGTTCCTGCAATAAATTGCTGTGCTGATTTCCTTCAGTGATGGAGAGTAATAAGCTGAAATAAACCCTTATCTCTCCGTGTTGCTTTGGTCGTGGTATTTTATCACAGCAATAGAAACCCTAAGACACAGAGCCTTATGAGCACCCTCCTCCTCCCTCTAAGAGGGAATGTTTTAGTTCAGATTACAGATCTACACAACACATACAAATAAAGTTTGTTTTAATAACACTCTTCTAAGAACATTTGAGGGAAATCCAATATCCAACCTGTTACAAGGTTGCTTAAAAATTTGTCATTTTAAAGCTTCTATAGTGGATACTTACTAGTATTTTTTGACATTTTGATAATTTTGTAATGGTATACAAATCAACTTAAAAACAAAATTGTGTGTTGGTTTTCTGTTAGTACAGTGAACTATTTACATTAATTAACTTAGAAAGAGTAAAGTTGCTGAACAAATCAGTGCCTTTGTACATATGCACTCACAGAAACTGTGGCTGAATGCCCAAGGGCCATATAAGATCAAGTCAGTCAAAATCATGAGATGGTATCATGAAGCCCACCTCCAGCAAGACCTATTGAAGACTGATGGTAGCTGGGGAGAGGAGAGTCAGTTGTCTTCAAGGATGCAGACCCTGAGAAACTACCCGTGCTCAAGTAGAGCCCTGCTACAGCCATGCACATATAGGCTGCCTTAAGCTGATTCATGGGGGGGGGGGGCGGGAATGAGTACATGAAGTTGGGGAGAGAAAGGGGGTACAGAATGAAGGAGAGCATTTGACCAAATATATTACATGCATGTATGAAATTCTCAAACAAGAAAATGTTCATTTTAGTTTTCATTTAAGTTGATTTTGGCCCATGATTGATTGGCATGTAGCTGCATGCCTAAGGTGAGGCAGCATTTCAGAGGAGGAGTGCATGGTGGAGTAACACTGACTTTATCAGGAAACAGTAAACAAAAAGGAAATGGCCAAGGTCCTACCATATCCTTTGAGGGGGTCACTCTTAAAGATGTTGAAGGCAGCCCTTGAGAGGATATTCAATGTACAAATGATAGTATAGAGTTACTCAAAAATCTGTAATCTTACAGGTTCAATTGAAGACATTTGTCAGGATTTTTAGTATTCCATAAACATTAAGTATAATAGAAAATTTTCATATATTCAATAGTCATTTAGGCATTAACCAGTGCTAGAAATCCTTGATAAAATTTGCTCTCTGCATGAGAACCAGTTATCTCTCTACACAGAAGAAGTACCATGGCTTCCCTGGAAAGTGCTTCTATCCAGGCCAAGGTGCCCTGCCAAATCTGTAAGCCTGTGTGTAGTCAGCACTCCACTGAGTGTAATAGACTCTATATCACAATAGAAACTGACCAGACTGTGAATACATATGATGAATGCCAAATCTCAGAAGTTAGTCCTAAGCTAGTAACTCTTTTGGCACAATATGCATTATCAGGAGAGAGAAGCCACCACAAACTGTAACCTTTTTCTGGATTCCTCTGTGGATGTTTACTGATGGACTCAAATGAGTCACATGATCCTCTCAGTAGGAAGCATTGTCCCTCTGCCAATCTCCCTGTGGAAGCTCAGTCAATATTAATTGAATGAATGAATGAACTGACATGAAGTATGTGGTAGGCGATGTGGAAAGACTTGTCCATGGTGGTCATATGGGCCTCCTGGCACACAAGTAATAGAATTTGGAGGCTGTTTTTCTACCTAGCTGGTGGCCAAGACAATGGCTTTGCAATAACAGTGTTTCCACATCCATATCATCATCTGGATTCCAAGGTACCAGGTACACATGTGGTACATAGACATACAGGCAGGTAAAACACACACACACACACACACACACACAACACACACACACACACACACACACACACACACACACAGAAATAGTATTTTAGAAATTTTAAGAAGATAGGTAAATAAAGTTCAGCTGACTATGTTTCAGGAGATAAGGGGAAATGGACCCAGCAATCGAAAAATATCACAGAAAGTTTGTGTGGCTCTTCAGAGACTGACTAAGAGGCCCCTCCAATGTCATTTTGTGCCCTGAGTGAATGCCACTTTATTCATCTCTGTTTGTCATCTGCATTCTTCCTCTCTAGCTGAGAATCAAGAATTTACTTCCAGGCTTCATTCTTGGAAACACTCCACTCTGCTCCCTGACCCTAGAATACTGTTGCCTTCCAAGTAGATCAATAGGGAACATCTACCAGTTGGTGCAGCTAACTGGAAATTCAGATTGCACCCATAAACACAGTGATACTTTTTAGGCACCAGGTTTTGTTTTTCATCTCTCAATATATTCCAGAGATTTTCCAAGTTATTACATACAGATCTCCTTCACAGGAGGCTGTTATATGTAGTTAGAACCCTTCCCATTTTAAAGAACTCACAAGAAACAGTTCTCTCAAGAACATGTCGTCATTAAATTTCTTCCCATTTTTGTTCATTTTGTCTGCCCGTGCTCCTGAGTTGGTTGACCTACTTAAAGTGTCTCTGACACTTTCTTTGTAACTTCCCAACACTGAGGTCCCTTCAACCCCATCCTGCTGTCCTTTCTGCTTCCACTTAAATGACAATGGACTGACAAGAACCTGCTTCTGCAGAGGAGTTATTCAACTCCACACAGGGTTTCTGGGGAAAATCACAGATGATTCCCCCATTAAACAAATAAGCATTTGACAAGTGCATCCAGAACAAGGCGTTCTTTAACACCCAATTTCATTCAATACAGATGGTTTTCTTATGTAAATGTTGCCCACCTTTGGAAGAATTCTTGAAACTCAAATAAAAGAAGTAATAGTTGTGACCACATGTGAAAATTGTAGGTTTTTTTCTTTCTGGTTAGAGTTTTATTCTGTAATCAAGACTAGCTTAGAACTCATGGCAATCCTCCTGTACCTGCCTTTTAAGGGCTGGGATTTATGAGAATGCACAATCATACTTGTCAACATCCTTTAATAAAAAGCAGTATTAATCAAAAATGCATTAAATAACCTTTAGAGTAGTCACATTCTTCTTGACTTTGTAAGTTTTTTACCCCAAGTTCCCCAAATACCTTTCTATTAGGGATTCCAACAGGTGAATGATTCTGTTTCCTTCCCCTAGAACTGTTCATACAGGATCACACAGAATTGTGTTGACATTAATTAACAGAAAGCAACATTATTTAAGAGGAAAGAAAACCATTATATATATATGAAGTATTAGTCCACAGAAATCCTAATTCCTACTGTGTGTGTAGCAGAATTCCTCAAATTGTCATTTTTCATTTCTGGACAAATGATCTTCCCCTGCTGAGACCTACTGTCACCTCACTGTGTGGTGTTGGCACAACTTCCTGCCATGTGGTCAGCTATTTGCCTTCTGTTAGTAGAGATGCCCCCACAGGGCCCACCCCTGTCCAGTACACATGCTCCTCCACCACGTGAGCTTGTCTTGGCCTACTCATCTTGCTCTTCAGAGCCTGATTTTTTATGCTGAACTAACTCTTGGTCTGTTGCCCTGAATCCAGCGACCTTTGTGTGCACCTGTTCTAGGGGAATCGCTGAAGTGGATGGGATTCTGTGGCAAAAGCTGTAGAAGGGCAGCTTGAAGTACCAGGCAAAAGGATGCACGTAGGCCTACTACCCAGGATGTAGACAACTCTGTTGGGGTCTCTGTCGGATTCCTCTCTAGTTTCCTTCCTTTCAACTAATAATTTTCTCCTACTTTACATTAGACCATAACCAAGATCACATACACAGGTTCCTTAGAGAAAAGGTCTCTGTAAACGTTAAATCAAGTGATGAACAGAACATTTGGAGATGTTGACACACAAGTATGAGCTCACATTCTAAATCAGAACCTAAGACCCAGGGCTAGGATCAGTTCACATTGTGGCTTCTGGACAGATGCAGGTTTGTTGGGAATCCCTTGACCAAAAGTTTAATGACAGTTATGACATTGAAAGTCAACAAAAAGTTCTACTTAGGAACTTATCACAGGCAACTGGACAAATGAACTTTTGCTGATCTCTTGTCTTAGGGTTTCTATTGCTACAATGAAACACCATGACTAAAAAGCTAGCTGAGAAGGGAAGGGTTTATTGTGCTTCAATTTCCACATTGCTCATCACCAAAGGAAGTCAGAACGGGCAGGAAAGCAGGACAAGATCCTGGAGGCAGGACGCTGGAAGCAGGAGCTGATGCAGTGGCTATAGGGGAATGCTTGCTTCCCACAGCTTGCTCAGCCTGCTTTCTTATAGAAGCTAGGACCACCAGCCAAGATATGGCACAACACACAACGGGCTGGCTCCTCCTCCATCAACCACTAATTAAGAAAATGCCTTACAGTTGGATCTTACGGAGGCATTTCCTCAGTTAAGGTTCCTCCCTTTCAGACAGCTCTAGTTTGTATGTCAAGTTGACATGAGACTAGCCAACAGAGACTAGGCTAGTTATACTGCACTTCCAAGAAAAAAAAAAAGGCTCCCTCTTGAAGCCATTGTTTACTTGGAGTTTAAGAAGCTATGCCCAAAGGGGGGGGGGAAACCCATATGTCCTTAAGGACTACTTACATTTTGCTTTTGAAAAGAGTTGGAAAGTTAAGTCAAGCTATCTAGTAGAAGTCAGAAGATTCCTGGGATCTCCATATTTCGCCAATGCCTACTTTTTCTTAACTTACCATAATTTATTCCTGTAAAAATCTTGCTAATTTGCTTATTTGGGAGATGATTCTAGCACAGGAATGACAGTAGGCAAATGAGAATCTGCCATCGAGGTAGTTGTGGGAATCCATGGTCAATCTTGTAAGGTAGAGCACACCAATCCAGCAGTACCCAGCTTCTCTAGCTACTCCCATAGGACTTACTCTTTTGCAATTCCACTGTGCCAATCTCAGTTAGCTGTGGTCCCAAAGCCGAGAGCCTATGTTCCTGCTCAGTGAGAAGCTTTTGTGGAACTGTGTTCAAGTACCAGTGCAGTCCCCACAACCAGGAACAGACTCCAGTCACACAGCAATGCCAAGACAACTCCTCCCCCCTCAACTCCCCATGTAGCTGGTCCACTCTCCTGTGCCCTGAGCAGTCTGTTCAGGTGGACAAGGAAGTGACTATACTGTGAGGTTTTCCCCAACTTCGGGTCTTCTTGTTCTCTTCATAAATCCTTCCCAAAACCTAAAGCCAATTAGAATCCTGTAGACCTTTTCATTTTTATCACAGAAGGCATTCTTAGTAGCCAACACAATCTCCAGGTTCTATGGTAGAACCAGTGCTCAGCATAGGATTTGTGTGGAAATCTAAGAGCTATGGCTTACCTGACTATGGTGTGTCTGTTGTGTCTTTCATATCTTTACTTCTACTAATGTATCAGTTTGATTTTGCTCCTTTATTCTGTGAAGTTTACAACCCCTAAGAATCCTTTATTCTGTCCTGAGTGTGTGGCACCAAACTGAAGATTTCTTGGTGACATTGTAAAATTATAGTAATTTTAAAACATCAGAAAAAGTGAGTGACCAAAGTCGGCACACAAACAAATACATCACTTTAGAGGCTCGCCTTTATTTGCTAGTTTCAAACTTAGTGCAGAAGCTCTATTAGACACTGTGGTTAAGCGAGTCTGATATATTACTTCCTGAAAGATTCACCCCGTAAAACCCATCTGCAGTGTTACTGAACACTAAAAACCTCACTTTAGCTTTGATCCATTTGGATCTTTGTGAGTTACCTTAAATATGACAGGTAGGTGACTGTGCTAAGTAGCTTGAAATGACTTTTGATCAAATGTAATAAAATTCTCTGCTGCAGCTTGCTTATCTCATCTCTCCTACTTATCTGGGGGAATTGCCTGTCTGCGGATGCTTCTACAGTGGCATTTTATGCCCTATTAGTATTGGTCTTAGTTGTTTGGGAAGGGCTACTGAGCTTCAACAGGTCCCAGTATGAGGGCCATAGGAGGACAATACTCTATTACCTTAGCCCATCTTCCCCAGCAGCCCTAACAGTGACCACAGGGTTGGCATTTCTGTTTTACATAATAGTCTCTCTCTCTGTGTGTGTGTGTGTGTGTGTGTGTGTGTGTGGTTTAGGGACCGAACCCAGGGCTTTGCTTTGCACATGACACGCAAATGTTCTACCATTGACTGCATTCCTGGCCCTTGGTGATGAGACAGAGTCTCACTAAGCCCTGTAATCTGATTAGAACTTGCTGTCTTCCATGTTCTATCTCCCATGTATTGGGATTACATGTCTGTGCCACAATGACATTTATCACTCTGTTTATGTCCCCAGTTGTGCACACAGAGTCGGGATCATCACGCCATGATCATGCTAATGACCTACAGCTTCCTCTGTGACTTTCTTGAAGAAAATTTTCTGGTAAAAATGTTCTGTCAGCTCTGGCCTTATATTCAATTTTCTCTGCCCATTTAAGAAGTATGAGCTGATATTTGTTCTTGGATGAACACATTGCTAAGCCTTGGGGCACAACAGAATGTGAGTTGGACAGAGGATGCCTGTGTAGCTTACATCTAAGAGAAGGAGAGAAACAGTGAACGAACGTACGAGGAAGGATCCAGTGAGTGGACTCAGTAGGGAAAAGCACTTCTCAGAAGCTTGGAAATCTGGATTTGATTCCTGGAACCTATTTAAATGTAGGAGAGAACCAACATCACAAAGTTGTCTTCTAATACACACACACACACACACACGCACACGCACACGCACACAAGCACAAGCACACACAAATAAAATATTAAAAAGATAAAAGCACAAAGGGGCATAGCAATAGATATATAATTGGACATTGGAAAAATTGTTATAAATTATTTTATGGTGCCTTTGGAAGGTGCATCTGTGGAGACTGAAAGAAAGGAGACAAAACAGAGAAACAGATTATACAGGTTCTCACTGAACTAGCATGATACTAAATCCAGTGTAAGCTTGAATAATTTATGTGGCCTCTAATTCTTAATTTCTTTAGCCATGAAATACAGATGATAACACCATCTACCTCTAAAAGCCCTGAGTTTGGACAGATTTATATGATCACCCAGCATAAAGCAAGTGTTCTGTAAACAGGAGCTGCTAATTATTATTTATTAAGCTGAGGTGTGAAGGTCAGGTGGGGCCAGCCATGCTTTGAGTTGTGAGGAAAAGTATCCCAAGAAGAGAGGACAGTGTATAGTCAAAGCTGCTAAAGCTCCTAGGATCTTTGGAAAGGCCAGTGTCGATAGAACTGTGCAAGTGAGGGAGAACACACTGGAGGATGGCGTGGGTGGGCACCATATGGTGGCTGCGTGAGCGCCAGCCCAGAGAAGGCAGATGCTGGGTTCCTTCAGAGTTGCGTTCCCCCTAGAGAATGTGAAAGGACAGAGGGCAAAGATGTTGAGAATGTGTGTAAGAGGGTGGTTCTATTGAAAGGCTGTGGAACTCAAGCGAATCAGGACAGGAGAAAAGATGACCGGAACTAACGTGAGGAAGAGACGGGAGCGG
This sequence comes from Grammomys surdaster, assembly GCF_004785775.1. Classification (NCBI taxonomy): domain Eukaryota; kingdom Metazoa; phylum Chordata; class Mammalia; order Rodentia; family Muridae; genus Grammomys; species Grammomys surdaster. The sequence continues at coordinate 19,334,990 of NW_021604576.1, forward strand.
CCGAGTGGGTGGCATTCACCCCACAGGAAAGGTGCTTCAGGAAACGGGAACTTCGGGAAGGAAACAGGATCTTTGGATGTTTTAGATGAACTCACCTAATTTCTGGAGGTAACAAAGGCCAGCGGTTACTTTGAAATCATATGGCTGAAGTGGGATTGAAGATAATCATAGGGAGAAGTCAAGCACGGACGAGTGCACTTATTGGGGGGGTTGTCCATACAGAGTCCTGCTATCAACCAGTATGATAGCATTGCATGAATTATAGATACCTCCTTTCCTGTGGCTTTATCATCTTCTACCAGAATCTGTCAAAACATCTTTTCAGGGACACTGATGGACTTATACAGCTGTCTACATGCTGGATCCAACAAGAATGACAGAAGTCAGGGAGGAGAGAGATGCTCTGGGAACTCAGGCTGGAAATGACCAAAGGGGCATGAGCAGAGTCCATTGAATGACAGCCAGAGTTTGGGAAGCAGTGTTAAGACTAGTGGTATGAATTTCAGTGTACAAAAGAGAATAGGGTCCTAACTGTTTGAGGTTTATGAAGTAAGAGGCTCTGCACAGAAGGTCTAGACAAAGGGCAGCTTTCTAGATTGCCCAAGTATTTTTATTATTTATTAAAAATTTTATGCACTATATTCTTTTATGATCATATTCTTTCTCCTCCAACTCCTCTCAGATCCTCCCCAACTCCCTGCCTACACAATTTCATATTTTCTCTCTCAAACAAAAGCAAATCTATAAGAAATGAAAATCAGGACAAAGAAAAAAGAAACTCAGCAACACAAAACAAAACAAAACAAAACAAAACAAAACAAAAAAAGCATGCGTACAGACATGTACACCAGAAAAACAGACAAAAATTTTAAAAAGGCTATGGAGTCTATTTTGTATTACCTAACTACACTTGGGCTTTATGAAGGATGCCTGGGGTGTGGTTGATATCCCCAGTGTCATTTCACCAGACAAAAGGGATTTTCTCTTTCTCAGCAAGTATCAATTGTAAATAGCTTCTTGATTAAGGTTGGGATTTTGTGTCCACTCCCCTTTTCAGTCATAAGGTTTTTCCTGCTTTGAACCTATGAGGGTCTAGTGGCTACCACCACAGTCTCTGTGAGTTCATATGTGCATCAGCCCTGTCGTGCTTGGAAGACACTGTTTCCTTGTAGTGAGTTATCACCTCTGGTTCTCACAGACTTTCTTCCTCCTCTCCCCCATAGATTTCCCAAGCAATGAGGGAAGGGTTTGATAAAGACTTCCCAGTGTTCCAAAGTTGCCCAGCCTCTGTCCACTGTCAGATTGTGGGTCTCATGTTGATTCCCATGGTTTGGAAGATTCTCTGATGACAGCTGCATGATACACAAGTCTATGGGTAAAAATATCATTAGGAGACATTTCATTGCTATGTTCCTTTAGCCAAATAAGGTATAGTCCTTGTTTTTTTCTTTACAAAATATTTCTTATTTTCTCTATTGGATTTTTCCCCCTCTTCCAAACATTCCAGTAAGTAATCTGTGTCTCTTTTATCTCTAGATCTTCTCTGTTTTTGTAAAAGCCACTGGGTAGATTCTTATCTTCCCCAACACAATGTGTGCCCTCCAAAGGTAAAACACTGTTTATTTAGTTGTAGTTGAGACATAATAAATATGGGATGAGTGAATAAATGAATACAAATATTTTTTCTTTTTGCTACCAAGTTCTAGAAAAAATAATTGTTTATTCACATGAACTAGCTTTATATATGTTGCACCTAGAGTCATTTTAAGTGTGAACTTGGGTACTGCAGAGATAATATTTAGTGGTATTGCCTACTCTTATTAGATAGATCCTTTATTTTATGGTTGTTTTTAATACAATTTTATTCTATTTCAAATTTAATGGAAATAATTATTTTTATAGCTTTCAGTCTTGCTAAATGAAAGAAACATTTAGAAAATTTTAAATTATATTATAAACAGACATCAATTTTTGAATTCTCAGTTTTCCTTTTTTTGTTTTGGGTATTCAGAAATCTCATGTTAGTTCATCATTGATCCAATTATATAATTTGAATTTATAATGGCATGCTTTGTTTCAGTAAGAAAAAGCTGAAAACAGCAAAGTTCATCACTGTTTTGAGGGCAGAAGAGTACATTCGTGGCTATGTGGAATGAAGACTTTAATTGCTTTACGATCAATACTGGCATGTTAGTTTTTCTTTGATGGTGATAGAATATTTTTTTCTCTTTTCTAGGTAGTAAATGAAAGACTACTTAAAGGTTTCTTTCCCGAAGTATCATTTCAGGGCAGCAAGATGGATGCCTCACCGAGTAAGAATGTTGTTGCAGTCACGTCTGATGACCTGGAATCAATCCTCAGAACCCACATGAGGCAATAAGAGAACAATTTCAAACTGTTTGCTAAACTTCAAATTATATAAAATTTTAAGTATATGCAAGAATTGGGAAGATAAAATAGAGAGTCTTCAAGGACAGGCATTTCACATCAGTGATCAACTCTCCTACAGTCTGCCTCTCTATATGCGTTGTCTCAGCCCTGCTGATCACCTGGATGGCTTTGAAGCAAACTTCATCCGCAGATATTCCAATATAGAACTACTAAGCAACTCTTTTTTAAAATAGGCATGGGACTGGGGAGATAGGCCAGTCAGAAGATCTGAGTTTGATGCTTATAGCACATGTCAAATTTATGGTTATGGTGGTGTATGTTTATAATCTCAGTGCTGGAGAGGCAGAGACAGGAGGATCTCTGGGGCTCACTGGCCAACTCGTCTAGCCTAATTGAGAGCTCCGGGACAATGAAAGGTACTACTTCAAAGAAGACAAATGGCATTCCTGAGGATGGCACTAAATATTGTCATCCTGTATCTAGGGCAAAGTTCTTTTGTGCTGTTCTGTGCACTGAAGTTCTTTTGCACAAATAAAATGAAAGGAAAACAGAAAAAGGCAAAAACATACACATTAATGTGTACTTATGGACCGATGTACACATGCATAAACACACATGGACACATATATACACATTCAAAATTTAACCACAATGCTATTACCACATTTTAAAAATTAATACTTCTTACTGTTACTAGACATATTGCTGATATTTGAACTTTCTCCTATTTATTTATCATTTTAAAATAAATGCTGAATTAGCATAAAAAAGGGTTCATGACTGTACTTAACTGTTGTCTCAATTCTCACTCATTTTATACCATTCCCTTTTCCTCTTCCCTTGCATTTTATTTGCGCAAAAAAACTTCAATGCACAGAACAGAGTAAAAGAACTTCCAGAGATCTAGGTTTTGTCGAATGATTCCTCATGGTACTTTATAACATTCCTATATTCTGTGCATGTCCTGTAGTTTGTTATCTTCAGCTATAGAGGCCAGTTGGATCAAGCTGAAGTTTTATGAGGAACAGTTGGTACTTAGCGGCAGTGTGTGCTACCTCTGGGAGGCACACAATACATGGTTGTCTCTCTGTGGTGTTCATATCACACAGTAAGCACTACCAAGCTATTGTTCACTAAGATTGTGTTGGCACACGTGTTGCTGCCTTGGTCCCAAAATGAAAGTGGAGCCTAGCCAAGCAAGTTAGGCCACATATTTTTTGAAAAAGCGACTTAGAAAGTGCTTGCATCACAAAAGGACTTTTGGCTATGTGTGATACCATAAAAAAATAAATATATTTGCACTGCTCTAAATAGTTTAGTATCTTTTGTAGGAAGTACAAAATTGAGTGAGCACACTGAAGTTGTTGTTAGGCACATACAATTCTAACATTATTTTTTATTTAAAGAGTTTGGAATCCCTATTTTGAGGCCGATATGTGCTTGAAAGAATATTTCCTGTCTCTCTTTAGTTTCCTGTCCTCCATGAGGCCAAGTTGCTCTGTATCTTCATCTTCAGTATACTATGATGTCTTAAAATAGACCCACAGCAACAGAATCAACTGATCATGGGCTAGAACTTCCATATCGTGAGCCAAAATTAAAGCTTTCCTCTGTTTTAAGCTATTTCAGGTATTTTATCACAGTAATGGAAAGCTGACCTACACTGCTAACTTTCATCAACCTGTGTAGATCTTGTCTACTGGACCTATAATCTGAGGCTCCGAAAGAACGGGTGGACTAGAGTCTAATGCTGTAGACAACCTGACTTCAGTTTCAGTGTACTTTTATACATGAATGTAACAAAGAAAGCAATGACCCAAGGAATATTGTTTGAGTTCAGCAAAACATACTCAGAAAAGCATGTAAATAAACACCCGTAAGCACATACTAAATATTGACAGAGCAGCCCCTTTCCCAGAACTTTTCTAAGGACAGACCAATGACACAGTCCTCAGAGAGGAAGGGGCCTCAGCTGGGGAAATGTCTCCATACGATCAAGTGGTAAGGCATTTTCTCAATTAGTGATCAATGATGTAGGGCCCCAACCCATCCTGGGCTGGTTGTCCTGGGTTCTATTAAAAAACAGGCTGTGCAAGCCATGGGGAGCAAGCCAGTAAGTAGCACCCTTTAAACACAATTGTCTGGCTAGTACCATAGATTATATCTGGGAAAGCATGAAAGCAAGGCAGGACATACAGGGTACACTGACCAGACTGGGTTCTATAGCTATGTTCTGACATCCAATGAGAATAAACATGTCGTATAGATTGAATGTAAATTTTTAACAAAGGAGGCAAGGAATTCAGGTCTAAGAACAATCCAGGGAACAAAATGCACCTGAGGTAAAAGCCCTCTGCCTGTTTTTCCTGGAGCCTCTCTCATAGTTCCCCAAGGCCTTGTTCACCATGCGTCATTCCTTTGATCATGTTCCAACAAACACAGTAGCAGCATTTCCAGTTCTGATATTCCTTTTATTGGTTGAAATTCTGTAAAAAGAAATTTTTATATGTGTCTGTTTTCCTCATATCAGAACAAATGCTTGACTCCCTTTACTTATAAACTTTCAAAATAGCACATTTTCATATTGTGCTGGCCATTGTTGTGGGCCAGCTTGACAAAAGCTAGACAGACAGACATAAGCTAGACAGACATAAGCTGATGACACGGTCATCAGAGAGAAAGGGGCTTCAGCTGGGGAAATGCCTCTATATGATCAAGCAGTAAGACATTTTCTCAATTAATGATCAATGGTGTAGGCCCCCAACCCATTGTGGATGGGGTCACCCCTGGGCTGGTTGTCCTGGGTTCTATTAAAAACAGGCTGTGCAAGCCATGGGGAGCAAACCAGTAAGTAGCACCCTTCGTGGCTCCTGTATTAGCTTCTGCCTCCAGGTTCCTGCCCTACTTGATTTCTTGTTCTAACTTCCTTTGGTGATGAAGGTGATATAGAAAAAGTAAGCAGAATAAACCCCTTTGTCCCAACTTACTTTTTGGTCATGGTGTTTAATTAGCAGCAATAGAAACCTAACCAAGACATCTATCTTCCATGGTTGACCACTGACCTTTTATTTTTTAATAAGTTTTCTTCCAAGTATCATTAAGAATTGAAGACTTTGAATATATCTGATGTTCTTCAATTTAAGCACCAACTGTTTGGCTCTATTCCAAGGGGACTTCTGAGATCTCTGACAGGTCTTCAATCCAGTTTAATAGGCTCATAGTTTTCTTAAATGTCATGCCAACTTATTTTGTCCCTCACCTGAAACCAGTCATTTCCTCAAAAACCCTAGCTTATTTTAGTGGAACTAGATTATGCTGAAACCACAATCTGATTGGCAGGGGTATTCGCTGCTATAGCTCAGATACTATTTCTAGGGGTTTTCAATTGATAGAGAGTATATAAACTATATTTACATAAAAACACATGTAAGTGAATATAGGCTGTGGCAATGGCTCAGTGAGCAGATGTACTTGCTGTTAAGCCTGACAACCCATTCCTGGAACCCACATGGTGGAAAGAGAGACCCAATTCCTGAAAATTGTCCTCTGACCTCCACACAAGGACACAGCATTCATATGTACATACATACACACATACATACACATACACACACACACACACTCAAAAATAAATAAATGTTCTATTTGCATTTGTAAATATGATGGTTAATGTTTTTATTTGTTTCACTCCAGTTATTTGATTTAAAGAACAAACTACTTTATATATTCTATTGGGACAACATTGAAATCTTTCAGAATTCAAACTATATTAGTAGGAGATAATTTTGAGCAGATGCCTCTTGACAATTTTTCTGATATGAAGTTTAAAGCAAAAGCATGTTTAAATTTTTCAAAATAAAAATTTAAAGTATAGAAATAGTCATGGTTTAAAATTATATTTAAGACAAAACCAATCATTTTTTTTTTAAAAAAAAAAGCAAAGTAGAAAGTACAAATACCACAAAATGAATTTTGGCTAAGTATGATGTCACAGTACACTCAACAACACTCTATTGAATTTTAGGGGCAGGGGGTGTTCAAGACAGGGTTTCTCTGTGTACCCCTGGATGTCCTGGACCTTGCTCTGTAGACCCAGTTGGCTTCAAACTCCTAAATGCTGTAATTAAAGGTATGTACCACCACTGCCTGGTAACTTATAGCACTCTGAATATTAGCACATTGAGGTTGTTTTGCTTTACAAATCTTATTACAGAATATATGTATACATAAAATTCTAAATCAATTTTTATCTTATAATTTGAATGTGAATTTTGAAAGGCTGTTTTCAGAAAGGGAAAATGATTATTTTCGATATCATAGATCACAACTCCATCTGACTTGTTTGCTTCATAATAAAATAGGCAGATTATTTTCCATCCTTATCAACGTTACTGGCTATTTCAGTTTGGCATTGAGTGAAATACTTGTATACATTCCTGCTTTTAAAAACCATTTTGTCGTGTCCTGTGCATTGGTGTCTGGGTTCAAACTTTGCTGGCAGTTTTATTTGCACTGAATGGACGAACAGACGAGAGCAGAGAGGAGCTGAAATAGCTTTGCCCTAAAGTCAACTTTCCCATCCGTGCTAATTCAGGAGTGTGGAGGAGAGACAAATTATAAAAGTCCCTATTTTTGTCACGGTTTCTTCCTCCCCACCAGTGCCTTCACATCTCTGAAGGCTTCTCATCCTGTCATTAAAAGGACATTTTGGCATTTTATTAGATTCATAGTTAGGAAGTAAGTTGATGAGCATATCCTTGACTCTAACAGGAGTCCAGTCTCAGAGTTCACACCAACCACTGCTGTTTCGTGTGCTTCTGACCCTTCCTGCCTCCCAAGAAAGCTGCTGAGGACTGCAAAGGACTAAAGCATGCTGAGAGAGCATCTGTCAGCAGCTTGGATGACAAGCTACCTAACAAACCCCACCTGGTACAAGCAGCAGATGCCACAGTGAGAATGTCACCCCACTCCTATGTGGTGGCCAGGTATTGGCCCTGTATATTTGGTAGGTTGTGAATAGAGTGGGAAGACTCACAATATAACTCAGGTATATCAAAATCAAAGACGTGTTTCATAAGTAAAGACTTCTGGTGGTAGAGGTAGAGGTTGGTAGAAAAAAACAAACAAACAAAACTCTCTTTTGTTACATCTGGGCTGGAGAGCCTGGGGGTTTGGACACCCAGAAAAACAGATTAAACATCAGTTCTTTAGAGTTTCTGTTTTCAGTTCTTCCCAGAAGATATACCATTGTCTTAGTCAGGGTTTATATTCCTGCACAAAATGTCATGATCAAGAAGCAAGTTGGGAAAGAAAGGGTTTATTCAGCTTATACTTCCACATTGCTGTTCATCACCAAAGGAAATCAGGACTGTAACTCAAGCAGGTCAGGAAGCAGGAGCTGATGCAGAGCCCATGGAGGGATGTTACTAGCTTGCTTCCCCTGGTTTGCTCTGCTTGCTTCCTTATAGAACTCAGGACTACCATCCCAGGGATGGCACCACCCACAATGAGCCCTCCCACCCTTCATCACTAGTTGAGAAAATGCCTTACAGCTGGATCTCATGGAGGCACTTTTATCAAGGGAAGCTCCTTTCTCTGTGATAACTTCAGCTTGTGTCAAGTTGACACACAAAACCAGCCAGTACAATCATCATTCCATTTAACTCACTCAAAATCACTTCAAATGCACAATTTCATTAAGTATGAAAGAATTTAGTAATAAACAAAACTAAGAGAAAAAAAGGTGTAATTGTAGGCTAATAAGGCTTTTCACTACAACCAAAACAGTATGCCCTTTCCAGTGGTTTTGTGAGTCTTTATTTATAGATGATTAAGAAGTTTCTAAATCTAAAGTTTTATTTCTGGTTCAGGGCTTTCTCTTGGGGTTATTACCTTTAGGAAAGGGTAGATAGGATTTGTTTACCCAGCTGAGGATCTGAGACCAGCTAAGGTTGAGTTTTCTCTGAGATTGAAACATTCTATCCTGCAGGGAAGCTCTTTAAGCTATTCAAAAATAGCTTCAGGAAGTCCCCAAAACTGACCAGATTCATAACTCCCCCTCCCTTCCAAAGTAAGCATTAAAGCTGCTGAAAAGTCACTCTTGAACAAGCCACACTGGAATAAAAAGACTCTCAGAACAGACCAACCCCCTAGAAGAAACAGAAGCTAGCCTATCTGCCTAAAAACGTTTAGACCAACTTAGGTACCTGAAAAGGACACTCTGCAACATGTTGAGCTCCCTGCAGGCTGTGCAAAATGATCCAGATTCTCAGGTTTTGAGAGCTGTCACCCATGCTGGGGTTGGCTTTGATGATGCTTCTGTTCTTCTAAGTAACCCCTCACCAATATTCCTGTAAGTAACCCCAATAAAACTCATGCTTCACCAAGTTGAACGTTGGTGGTATACATAGTTGGCTCTCTCATGGGCTACCTATCTGGGGTGAAGGCAAATAGACAAGTGTGTGACTTGTCACACAACAAATAAACATACACACACATGCACACACAGTGCTTGTGAGAGAGACACACAGAGACAGATACACACTCACACAGAGACAGAGAGACAGTCCAATAGACCTTTATTTCCTTTCATTTCTACTTCTCAGTCCAAGGGTCATTTTTTTTTCCTTTGACTTACTTCCTGCTTCTGGAAGAAGAAAATCCTCCTCCAAACTGATCCTAGCTCCAAACTGATCCAGTCTAACCTCCAAACAAACTCCTAGTCAAACTGGGCCTGGTCACCTGCTGTCTATTTTTCTCCCTACCATGACCTTCCAAAGCAGTGCTCCAGCTCTTGCTTCTCCAACTGCCCATTCTGAAGTGATGCTGGAATGTAGGGCTGGGTGCCTGCTCCCTCTGCAGGAAGTGGCTCTGGGCCACTCTGGGAAGTTTAGTTCCCACCTTTCAATGCTCCTGTGGGAGGCCACAGGAATGACAAGGTAGTAAAGTCCCACTCTTTGCTCACTGTTTTTTAAAGCACTGCAAGCTATTGCATTTGCACTGTAACAGAAGAGTCTTTAATGCACTGATGGAGAGAGCTTAGCTGTTCAGTGCACACTCTGATTTTTTAGCAGCAGGGAATATTTCATCAGAATCTTACACAGAGAAGACGAAGTATGGCTTAATGGCTCTGTCTATATATGTGTTGCACCAGAAATTCTTCTGTTTTCAGAAGAAAAAACCCTCACACATTATTTTAATGATTTGAAAATTATTCAAATAAGCATATTTCATTATCTTACCAGTTCACAAAAGCCAAGATCTATATATGAAACTCCAAAGCCCCCTTGCTTTTTTTCTTAAAGCTTTGTGAGAAAACAATTGAAAAATTGATTGAAGTCACACTACACAAATATGCCTTGTATCTCTGGCAATTAAATTTAGTTATAAATGTAATTACAAATAGTTATATATTTAATTGAAGATAAAAGCCTCCTTAAAAGCAAGATAATTTAGAACAATTTAAATTAATGACTGGGCTGATTTTTAGGAACTATACAGTTTATTATGTTTATATTTTGTGAGTGTTCTTTTTTTGTGTGATTTCCCTTTTCCTCTGCATGTCCCTCAAAATATAGTTAGCCAAGAAGAAATGAAGATATTCTAAATAGACACTTGTGTCTCTCACTCTATCAGAGGATTGAAACAGGCCCCCAAAGAAATGAAATTTCTGCCCAAACCCACTTGAGGTGTACCCCAGGTTTTGAGAAAGAAGAAAATGAGAGTTGGGAGGTGACAGTTCCCAGGCTCCTAAGGCTTGGGGGAGCCATACACTCATAGAAACTTTGGAGGTTCCTGGGACCTCTAAGACTTTGTGATCTGGAGGAGTGAGGCTCCTGGAGCTTCTGGGGTCCGGTCCTGACACCTCTAAGTCAGAGTCTGCTGAGTCACCTTGTCCTGCAGAACTTGGATGTGACTGTCAGCATCAAAAGGGGCAAGACCTCTCTTAGCCTGGAGATTAGAAAGTCTGGGAGGAAGAGGTTGGGGGGAGGGTCAGAGAAAGATAGATGAGGAAGACTTGGAGGAGAACAAATAGGCATCAAGGTCAGACTGGGTTTACACAGAGCACAAATGAAGTCCCCACAATGGGGTCTTCTGACCACGAGACTTGCAGTGCTCATGGAGGCAGAGGCCACAGAAGACCAGAGGTCTCAATCAGACTGGTGTCTCTTTCACATGTATATTGAGCTTAGAGGGCAATCAAGCTTCCAGATACATGACACCAGGGAAGGTAGGAGAGTTCTCTGCCCAGAGGACCTTAACAGGCAAACAGAAGAGGAGAGAAAGGCAGACTACCAAAACAGGATGAGACCGCCTTACTGGAATAGCCAATGGGATGGAGAGTGAGCATGCTTAGAGAGGCTGGGGGACAGGGATACACACGCGCATGCACACACACACACATGGGTAACTACCAGGATGTTACATCCATGTTTTGTGGTTTGACCGGAAGCACCTGGGTGGTTTTGATACACAGTCATATTGTTTCTGCAGGTGAAGCTGACATGTCAGGCTGAGACTAAGTCATTAATGGCTAGGGCTACCGCCTGTTACAGCCTGGCTCAATTCCTCATGACCTGAGGCTAGTACCTAGCATTATGTACTGAAAATTATGATTCGTTGATGTCATGTGAGATTCATCCTTGGTTGTTTAAAGGTCTCAGAAACACAGAGGCATGGTACAGGTCCTTCTATGTGTTTATAGTAGTAATGGTGGAGGGAGAGGAGGAAGGAGGGAAAGAAGGAGGGACAAGAAGGGATAGAGGGAGACGGAAAGGGTGCTTCAGACAGTCTGACATATATATAACTATCTATGATCTCCTGACAATTTAAAACTTAAATAATATAATTCATATAGTAGGACCTTTATTTATTTATAAAGTATAGTATGTCTTTAACACATATTTAGAGCAATGCTAAAAAAATAAAGAAATTAATAATTCACCCCAACTATAAAAATCTACAATTTAAGAAGAAACAAAATAAAATGCACCCATTTCAAAGTTGTTAATGTCCTAATATAAAGATACCAATGAAAACTAGGAGCTAATTCCTATGTATAAAGTGGCAGGATGTTCTTAAAGAGATTATTTACTCTGAATAGCACTTTATGATAAACTTAAGACAAGATTTATGTTTTGTCAGAAAGATTGCTTTATGTTTTCTGCTGTTTGTGTTTCGCAGTTTTGGGTACTCAAGAAACTGTCTCAGCAAAGTCAGGAGTCAGTTAACAATCAGCCTGTGTAGATATCTTCCTTTTTCATGGCTGTTTTGTAAGTAACAATTTTAAACTGATCTTTGGTATATTCAGTGCTCTATGTATCTTTGGCTAAAAACATTTATAGCCATGTATCTAAAGGCTGTTCTATGCAAAAGTCACAGAGTTGAAAGTGTGTTAGGTTAATACATGCAAAGTTATCAACAGTGGTATTGCTCAGTGCTGTATATTCTCTGCAGCATGAGGGTCTTCATGAAGGAGACAGGATAATGGCGTTAGGAGTCCATGGCTGTAGCCAGAGCCAACCTGAGAATGGGCAGAGCCAACCTGGCCCTGGGTCAGGCTGAGGAGTTTAAGTAACCCCACACAGTATAGGAAATAAAAAAAAAAACAAACAAACCATGATAGCATCCCGAATAAGAGAGAGAGATAACTAAAGGTGACTGTGAATTTGGAGAGCTAACAACAATGGTCTTGCCATCCACATAGCTAACTTTGCACATTTTAAGGAAAAGCTGGTACAAATGCTGGACTCTGCTTCTCCTCTATTGGACCTTGCCTAAGTTTTCTTTAGTTCCCTTAGCTTCTAACTCCAGAAAAACAGTGGCACCTGGTTAAAGTGGACAGTGATGGACCTTCAGAGACGTACAGTATAATGTTGATCTCTTAGTGTCTTATCAGACTTAAAAGGGTATCTAAAATTTTGGCCATGCATACAATCTTACTATTCAAAACCTAGGTATGTATCAATGTAAATGCTCTATACTAAATAACAATGTTTACAGAAGCATAGCTTCTGACAAAGAAACCTGAACACCATTTTGGAAATGCTAGAACATCACCCACAGGACAAACGAAATATAATTCAAGTGTGTCTGACTTAAGAGCTACTCCTCTATACCTCAGCTGCTTAAAACTGGGCCTAAGTGGTTTGTTGGCATGAACTTTTGACACTTGTCTCCTACCCAGCCATAATACGGGATCAAATCAGACCAGTCAGGATCAATACTGTTCCTAGCATAATGGGACAATGGAGAACAACTCACCAGTTAATAAATCACTGATACCTTTAGAGAACGTTGTTCAGAGACAAAGGGGGAAGTTGTCTGAACTGATATAAAGCTGGGCGTGGTAGTATTTGCCTGCAATCTCAGGGAAGCTGAAGCAGGAGGATCTTAAGTGTGAGGACAACTTAGGTTTCATAATGAGATGCTGTCTCAAAACAAGATGCAGTGGCTGTACCAGCTCTTACAAAAGCAACAAAAAGCGGTGAGATTATTTAAAAATGGTTCTTTTTCTTTTTTCTTTTCATCTCTATATCAATTCTAGAAAAGTCTAGAATCAAAATTTTAAATACCATATTTTGCTGGATTTAAGAAGACATCATTAGTAATGTGCCAATAATATGCTATTATTTTATGTATGGCAATGATAGGGAAATCTCTGCCCAATAAATTATGATGACTTCCTGTAGGCTGTAAACAGCATTTTATTTTACTTTTTTCGATTCTTTGTGAATTTCATACCATGTTCCCCACTCCCACCCATCTCCCCAGCCCCTCATACCTGTCCTCCACTCTTACAACTTCCTCCTGAAAAGAAAAAGAAAATCTCATTGTGAAAGCTATAGTGTGTCCCATACACTTTGTCCACACTTCTTTGCTTACAAATGTCAGTCTCAGTGAGTTATTGGTTTGGTTCCAGGCCTCGGGCTTCTGCTACACTATCAATTTTGGAAACTCATTGGGACTCCTCTTGGATATCCTGTTGTTGTCCTGCATCATGGAGATCCTATAGTTTTGGATCTGTAGAGCCAACCCCTTCATACACTCCAACAGTTCATTGATGGGGTAGATGTTGGAGTAGGGTCCAACTCAACCCTGGATCTGGGCCTGAGAAGCATCTGAGCTACTCAGCCTGCCAGCTCTCTTATACTCTTTCGGCTAGGTCATCTAATGTTGCAGCTAGCAAGGGGCAGAGGCTATGGGCTGGGCTTTCCTCCTCTCATGCCCTCTGAACTGATTTACCCATAACCTCTACAACCAGGCCATCCCTACTTTGCTGCACAGGTGAGGTGTAGGACCCCTCTCCCATGTGTTGCAGCCAGTGAGGGACAGGACCAGTTCTCCCACTCTCAAGATCATGGCCATAGATGTCATGCAATAGGGGTATGGTTGGGGTTGGGAGTGGTGTGAGGCATCTCTCTCTTATCTGTGCCTCTGCACAGCAGTCAAGTTGCAGGGTCAGCTCTACTGTGCTGCCCAGGTGAGGTACACGGCCCATTCTCCTGTGTGCTGCAGACACTGAGGGGCAGGGACAACTCTCCTGCTCTCATGACCCTAGGGCCAATTCTTCCACCTGCTGCAGATGGTGAGGGGTGAGGTAGACATCTCTTCCCTCATTCATGCTACCACGTGAGAAGCGAGTAGCTAGGCCAGCTCTCCCACATTCACATCCTCTGGCCAGCATACCTTCAGTTCCTGCAACCAGGGCCAGCTCTAATGTGCTTCCTGTGTGATGTGCTCCTAAGTTCTGTAGCTGGCACAGGGCAGAGTCATTAAACAAACAAACAAACAAACAAACAAACAAATGGTTCTTATGTATGGCTGCCGGGCATTAAGTAAAAATGTGTTTTCACCTTGGCTCCAACTTTCATCCTGTTTTTTACACTTGTTTCAGACACCAGCGTGTTTCGCTTTAAGGTTATGGTATGAAAACAGAATGTGGGAACATGTAACAGGCTTGACAGAAAGGAAGATATTCTAAATAGACCCTTGACTCTCTCAATCTGACTAGCAGACTCTTGAAGCAATAGACGCAAAGAAATGGAAAATTTCTCCTAAGACTCTCTTGATAGGAGAAAGAAAAGGCATTAGCCAGAAGGGGAAGTTGTCTCCTAGAAAGAAATTTCACATAGCTCTAACAATGTGTCAGACCACCTTACGGTTGAACCTAAAGCCCAGACAAGGATGGGTCAGTGTGGGTGGGACCACACTTTCCTTGGGACTGCTTAAACACATATATATGTCTTTGGGCCTCTGTTTAAACTTTAATGTCACGCCCGATCTCCAAAGCCTGACTTGGGGGTTCATTGGATCTCTTTGTTCCTCTTCCCAACACAGCTCCTTTTTCTGCTTTCTACAGTAATTTGGCCCATTTGATTTATTTATTTAGGATGAGTGACTGAATCTGGCTTGGAACACAGTCCGTGGCCCCGTAGAATTATTAAGAATGTCTACTGAAACAAAACACAGAACTCAAGATACCTAGTATTTCCTCAACACCAAAGTGTTAGATGGTGGGGTTCACTACCTGAACCCTATTTGATTCATCCCTACAAAGTTCTGCTTGTTGACAGCTGCTGTTTTAAAAACAACATCACCCTGACACATGCAAACAGTGTGGCACGCTTTATCAGGCCTATTTTGCTAAGTTTGGGAGCTATTTCTAATGAAGTCTTTGCAGTAAAGAAGTAGATGAGGGTAATTAACTCAGCACAGAAGAGCAAAGATGGGAGTCAGTGGTCGGAAAATTACTAAGAGCCTGAATGAATTCTTCGCTACCCGACCTTACATTGAAGGCAGACCAGAATGGTCATATTCGGAAAGTGGCAGCGGGGAATGCACAACTTGATTCATTATTGGGGTGGGGTGTGAATTCTGGCTAAAATGTATAGCTAGGATCCTCGAAAGAACCGGGCTCTTCAAGGAGAGAGGTAGAAGCCCGAGTTGGGTCTCCGAGAGCTGAGGGCTGAGAGACTTGATCAAAGGAGAGAATCTTGATCAATTAATGCATAGGCTTTTTACTCAGAATGATGTGGAGGACTCTGCATATCTTTATTTGAACAGGTAATTTAAAAGTTAGATTTTTGATAAAACATGTAATATGTAACTCCTTAAACCCCTGGGAAACTTAATGTTCCTGCACTGTTTCTCCTGCCATGACCTAGCACAGATGAACACTGATGAAAAATGGCCACCAAGGCAGCTGTCAACAAGCAGAACTTTGTGGGGATGAATCAGATAGGGTTCAGATAGTGAACCCCACCATCTAACACTTTGGCATCGAGGAGATACTGGATATCTTGAGTCTCCTCCTGCCCTTCTGCTTCTCTAAAATGAAAAGGAAGTTTCTGACCTTCCCTGAGAATGATAAACCTCTCTGACCTCAGGACACAGTTATCAGCCTTCTGAGTCCCTTTGTTTAATGATACCTCTGTGCAACTGCTTCTTCATCAGACTTAACAGGAAACACAGCCATTTCCCTGTTTCATTTCTAAAGCCTCCTGTGCCGTGAAATACTAATTAAATAAATGTGTGTGATTAGTGTGCTCTGTTGTAGTGGCTTCCCCACAAGCCCGCTGAGAAATCGGTTCCTCTATATTTTCATTAGCAAGGTTGCTTATGTGAAATTTAGTAGTGACCCATCATTTAGAGTCCTACTCATGGTAACAGCACACTTCTGAGGGTAAGACACCCTTAGTGTTGAGATCAGCTCAGCAGCTCAGCTCTGTCCTAGCACACTAGTGGGTATGTCTGTCAGGTTGGGCCGGGCCTCTTACCTCGGTGCACCTCTGCTTTAATTCTGCTCACATGCAACCTCCCTGCACATGGGCTGCATGAAATAACGTGTTTTGTTGGTTTATGCGTCCCTGGTACCAGTTCTAGAATAGATGACAAATGTATTTAATTCAGGTATGATGCCAGTTTCCTGGGAAATGTTTTGTAGGCCTTTGAGATGTGCTATTTTTGTTACTCAACTTGGCATCAAACTGTCAAAATTAATAGTGGAAATCAAAAGAGGAGATTTATTTAATGTGGTCATATTTGATCATATTTGGAAGAGGGACAATGAAGATATAGTCACCCATCTATGGGGTCTCGAAGTAATATCACAGTTTGAATAGAGTAAGGATGAGTATATCTAACCTGTCCTAGTCAGGATATAGTCCTGTCTGATATTGTCCCACCATTGTCTGGGCTTCAATTTCAATCTGTGAGGGGCTCTGACAAGTTAGACCTGTGTGAGATCTCTTTCTGAGAGATGAATTGTTCTCTGGATGGGGCTTTCTCCTTCTCCCAGCATGAGATTCCTAGAGAAATTCCTTGTTTCAATAGTCTGATAAATTGAGAGACACCAGTGTCTTTCTAGAATAGGTTCACTGTCCTCTATCATTGAGATTGCCAGGAAAATCAGACTTCCATGAACTCTGTACCATGCTTGTCCAATAGTATTCCCAGGGTGCTTCTTGAGCAGTTTTGCTAGATATATAGTCATTCATGCTTCAGGCTCAGTCTCCCTGACCACAATAGTCCACTTTGTTCCCCTCTGAGGCCTTCTTACCACACTGTGTCTTCTGCTTTCACAGACACTTCAAGGGGCCAGCAAATCCCCGAGCTGGTGCAGAGATGACTTCAAAGTTAAGACATCTGAGATGGAGAAGAACAAATTCTGCCTCAGCTTCCTTATCAGACAAGAATGGAGAGCCAGATGCCACAGACTCCTCGGGGTGCTGACCATAGGCATCTGAACAGTAAGGAAAAGCATTGTGTGAACAACCCTTCATCAGAGCCTTATATGACCCTTTCCTCTGTCCCTCCTGCAGGCTGATATAAACTTACCCAAAACTCTTCTGGGTACTCCTGCATCTGTAATACTTTTTTTTTCTATTAGCCTGTCTCTTGTCAATTAATTCACAGCTTCATCGCCCTGCATCCAGTAGAATCTAAATTGGTAGAGAAATCTCAGCACTGTTTATTACAAATTGATTTTTTTAGCATGATTGTAAGTCAGGGAGCAGAGTAAAGGACTCTGTCTTATACTCCTGAATTCTCCAGAAGGCTGCTAGCTCTGGCCTGGTCTTGACTGTGTGCTTTCATTTCATTTGCACATATACCAGTTTAATTGAATATAGAATTTCTATACCAAGACATCTTCTCTCCCAAGGCTAGCGAGATATTTCTCCGTTTTACCTCTTTGATTACTGGTGTGTTAAAAATTACTCTCTTTATACAAGTCCCTGGCCAACCATCCTGATCTGAGATTTCCCCGCCCCTCAGATCCTTCTAGAGGACTGGGAACTAGTCTCTGTCTTTGGTGGCTCCATTGCTAGATGCCTCCTGGTTTAATTAGCCTATGGGAGGCATAGCAGGAGGGAGAAGGAACTCATGCTGCCTTTCCTGATTGGTTCCCTGAGCAACAGCATCTCTGGCAGTGCTAAGCCCTTTCTTTACAGCACTGCAAGGCCCAGCACCCTTCCAGGCCCTGCCCTCTGTTCTCCTTTGCTTCTTCCACACCAACTATTTCCCATTGTTGAAGACCCCTGGCTTCCTTACTTTCCTTGTTTGGGTTTCTAAACCTCTCATTAAGTACTAAACTTATTGAACCATCAGTGATTACCATCTGTGGAGTAACCTTGATCAAGGCTTTGCAGCAGCCATTAGGGACAGCTGTTTTCTGGCTTAGGCGCAAGTCCACCTTCTTCAGGAAGGTGGAACCCCATCTAGGTAGGCAGAATCATCTTCAGAAGTGTTAAAGGGAGGCATAATTACTTCTTTAATGAGAGAATGCTTTTTCCTCCCTAGGATTCTCATCCCCTAATGTGGCTGAGAAGATTTGTTATGGATTCCTGTCTCTTTCTTTTAGATAGGACCCTAGCTCCCCAAGAAAGGCTTAAAAACCACAATATTCTCCTGTTTGTCACTTCCTGTTTCTGGAAGAGACTGGGGGTTGTTGCTGGGTTTGCTGTGTATGTGGCAGGACTGAACAGGGCTTGAGCATCTAGGATCACTATATTTTCTTAATAACTAGACACTGGTAAGCGTTATTTCCTTATGGCATTTGCCTGGGGATTGTAGTTATACTTTTAATTTTTGAGTGTTAGGTTGAAATTCTTTGGACCAGGAAAAGTTTCCTTCTGATTAACACTTGGCTGTTTGTTTCTTGAGCCTTAGGAGCTACAGGCTTTTGGCTTGGATATCCATTACGTGCCTGTTATATATGTCCCCAAGTACTTCAATTATTTTAACCATTTTTCAATGTCCTAGTAATTTTGGTAATTTGTAACAGAGTTTTTTCCACATCTATTGTCTGCTCAGCTGCCCCCATCTCTGTTTTTAAACTTGGTGTTCATGTTTTTCAAATTAAGCAATCTTTCACCACATCATACTTCCATAATCATTCATTCCAATTTATAATTCTTGAATGTCTTTTGAATTGTCACCAGAAAACAAGTTGGTTTTCCAAGGTCTACTCAACATGGCTGTTCTGAGCCAGATTACCCTCTGCCTGTAGGTTTGTTTTATTTTACTTTATTTTTTTTCTGTTGTCTTTTCTTTATTTGCTTTGGTTTAAAGCTATATTTGTAGGTGATGTGATTTTTCTGTTCACCTATCATTCGTAGGATGCTATTTACTTCCCAGTGTTTGCTTATAATTAAGTAAACCTTGACAAGGATTGGTGTTTCTGTACAAAGCCTTCCTTTTAGAAAGGGTTGGGGCCCTGGTTAAAAAAAAAAGAAATGAAGAGAAAAACAATTTCAGAAGATATGAGATTTGGAATCCAGTAAGGAGGAGCTAAGCAATCTCAAATCTGAGTTGCTGGCAGAAACTATATTTTATTGTTTTCTTTGTATTCACAATATAATGTTGTTTCAAAAGTAAATAAATATATAAATCTCTCTTGAATTGTCACTAGAAATCAAGTTAGTTTTCCACAGTCTACTGAAAATGGCTTTTCTGAGCTAGATCACCCTCTAGCATTAAGGTTAAAGAAGAGGCTGGATGGGCAGATGAAGGAATGAATTAGTTCAAAGTTCAAGAGTCTTCAAAGTTGTCATCAAAAGAAAATTTCCATTAAGGCAAAGGTCAAGTTTTTAAAATATTCCTTTTTTAAAAACACACTGTCAAGTCAACACAATTGTAAACTTAAGCGAGATCAACTTAATGTTTTTTTTAAGTAACAAAGTGCCATTTATATTAAAATGTCTTTTTTTTAAACCAATACTCTTTTTCTGTAGATGTGGACTGAACAAATATGCAGATGAGTCATCTGAATTGCAAATGGACCATGGGAAGCATGATGGTGTCAAGGAAAGAGCAGGCCACTTAGTGAAGACCAAAGTCCCAGTTCATCTTTTAGCTGTCCGACTTGCAGATGCCATCTGAATAAAGTCTCTAATTTCCTATGCAAAAATCCACTTTACCTACTTGAAAAGAAGGAGACTGGTGTGCATATTAACTAGGAAGCACTATGCAATCTTAATTGTGGCCATTATTAAAACTTCATGAGTTGACTTAAAGCACAGTGTTCCAGTTAAAAGATAAAGAATATGACTGACTAAGAATGCAGGGGAAAATAAAACAAACCAAATAGACAAACAAATGAAACCCCCAAATGATCTGAACACTAAAGATTGAACAAAAGGAAGCAAGTTTAATGGAAGACAGGGAAGTTGAGAGAAACCACCTTCAACATAACTAACGTCTGAACCTGACACCTTTAAAGTCAAGAAACTCAGATGAGAATAAACAGATATTTCTCTACTGATTGAAGTTAGGTAAGTGGATCCTGCTGAGGAAATTTGCTCCGAGATCGAACTTTATTTCTCCAATGAAGATGGCATGTTTTAAATGTTGAGTTGCTTTAAGAACACAGTTCTCTGGTGATTGATATCTGATGATGTTCTGTGGTCTGCTCTCTGGACACTTGACTCAATGTACAGTCTGTGCAGTACACTCAGACACTGCTGTCTCCTAGGTCATGGGGGTTTTCACATCAACTGAAGGCCATTATTCAAAGATGAGGCTCTGGTCATCTCTCCCCAGCACTTTCCTAGCAGTATGCAAGTGGTCTGTCTTCAGCCTGTCTTTTCTGTACTCTATCCTCTACTATAAGGATTTTGACAACTCTTTAAATCCAAGTTTCTAATAAGTTTCTGAACATGCTTGTTTGGTTTCATCTGCTATATTTTCTAGCCTTCTACCCTTTAAATATTCTAAATCCCTAGTTGTTGTTTGCCATTCTTTAAACTCTGGAGGCATACATGTTGCGTGCCTATGCCTAGAACGTTTGTTGAACGGCCTTTTATACTTTCAGGCTTATCAAATCAACCTCATTCCTCAACATGAATTGCTCTATCATGATGCAACTGGGCAAGACTGGAAAGATACAGAATTTCAGGGGATATTTGGCAAAAGTGGGTAAGTAAAGAAACACACAAAGAGGGTCCTTTATTTCCTATTTCTTTGGTCTCAATCAGTATTCTTGTATGGATCTTTTTGATTAAGTGGTGATTCTTTGGGATATGTTCCCAACTATGGAGCTGGACAGCCAGCATTTCAAACATGTGCCTTTGGAAAAAGCAGAAAAGGCTGGGAATGGTGCCAAGTCATCTGTCTGTTGCTGCCTGTAGTCTCCTTCCCTATATAAAATGGCCAACAAGTACCAGTTGCAGCACACAGTGAAGGGAAATGGCTGAAACACTCCGGGGCATCCACAAGTGAGCACTGTCTGATGAAGCCTTCTCTCTGTACACTGTGTGGCAGCTTTATCCATGCCATCAAGCAGGACCAGTACCTCACTTTTCATTCTTGTTAAAAAGAAACAAAATTAATAAGTTTGACTTTGCAAAACACAAAGACTAAAAAGTAGACTGGAAAACAAAGCACATGGTGGAAGGAGAAAACTCTGACCTCTACACATGTGTGTTCAAACTCACTCCCTCTCCCTCTCCCTCTCCCTCTCCCTCTCCCTCTCCCTCTCC